>NC_056728.1:344527051-344594551 GCF_019279795.1 Protopterus annectens | reverse complement strand
ACAATTTTACCAGAGGCAGATCGGCGAGCAGGGGACCAAGGAAGCGGAAGTATTCCCAGGACAGACAAGGACAACAGAAGAAGACGTGGAATTGACTTGCTTGGTTTATAACTGTTCTGATTATGTGCTTTGTGACTCTGATTTTTCACTATTAAATCGTGGTTTAAATTTTATACCTTCTCAATCAAGCATACTGGCCGAAACATTCACTGATCTGAGATTATTTGCAAGGAAGATAGCATTGAAATTGTTCTTTAAGAACAAAAGTGAACTGGACTTGAATAAAGGTAACAATTATGCTATTACTAATGTATTTAAAAAGAAAAGTACTTTTTCTCCACAATTACCTGCTCCAGTAGAATGCTTTGTCAGGTTATGTGAAAAAGATTTGTATAAGTTTTATTCTGATAAATACGTGAAAAATAAGTTCTGTAACTTGAACAATTTAGAATTTGCGTCACTTAAGAAATTAAGGAAGAACACGAACATTATAATAACTACAGCAGACAAAGGGGGTGGGGTAGTGCTACTCAATAAAACAGACTACATCCACACCATTGAAACCATGCTGAAAGTAAATAGCACATATAAAGAAATGAATATGGAAGGAATTAAGGTCATAATAAAGAATATACATGAAAATCTTTATGACCTACTTATGTGCCGACAGATAAGCAAAGAAATGTATGATTTTTTATACATCCAGGACCCACTTATACCTTCCTTCAAAGGATTACCTAAAATACATAAAGAGGTTAAGCCCATACCTATGCGACCTATAGTGTCAGGTAGGAACTGGGCCACATATAATGTTTCTGTATTTTTAGAAAAGATGTTGAGACCTCTAGTGAACAAAATAGGTACAATTTTAAGAGACACTTCACATTTATTAGAAGACATAGAGAAAATCCAACAGGATGCGGTTCACACTGATACTCTTTTACTAGCAACATTAGATATATGTAATTTATTCACCTGTATACCTAATGAGTACGGATTACAGGCCATTAGAGAATTAATGATGGGAATGAGTGGTTTTTCTGTAGACAGACAAATCCTGATAAACCAACTCATGGCAACTGTATTATGCAATAATGTCTTTATATTTAACAGTAAGTATTATTTGCAAACATGGGGAGTTGCCATGGGCACCCCATGTGCAAATACTTACGCGAATTTAGTCCTGTATTATTGGGAACAAGAGCATTTATTTAATAACACCTGGATGAATAAAATACGATTATATAGGAGGTTTGTGGATGATGTGGTTCTGCTATGGGCGGGTACAGCCACAGAACTAAAAGAATTTGTGAAATACTTAGGATCGACCACTGAGTTCCTCAGATTCACTCTTGAATATTCACGAACTGACATCAACTTTCTAGATGTTAATCTTTATTTTGATAAAGAGGGTTATTTAACCTCTAAACTTTATAGAAAGAAGTGTTGGAAAAATACAATGATAGAGTACAGCAGCATGCACCCCAGGCATGTGTTTGCAGGTGTAGTGAAAGGGCAGTTCTCTAGATTGATGAGAATATGCAAAGATCCAATGGTATTGAGAGAAGAAGCATGTTTCATGGAAAAACTTTTTAAAAAGAGAGGATATGCTTCCAAGTTAGTAGAAGAAATAAAGAATGATATCCTTTATACTCTATCAGACATAGAGACCAGTGATGCAGCTATAAATGCTGTTGAAGAGAATAGAGAATATTCAACAAAGAAAATATACAAGGGATGGAATTATGAGACCAACAGGATCAGATATGTGATGAAATATACTAACGATAATGCAGATATCAGGACATAATTGTTAAGAACTGGAATGTACTGACCATGGTGGATGATATCCAAACTGTGGTTGGTAACAAACCCAGTTTTACATTCCGTACATGTGATAATTTGAAGGTAATTTTTTCCACAAATTTCAATAATATAAGCACAAGAACCAATGATGTTCATGTAGAATATGGAACATTCCCGTGCATGAAATTAACATGTGCTCACATATTACATCTACGCAGCACTTTAAACATCCAGATGGTTTTTCTGAATTCATACCTAAGGAACATACAGATTGTAATACGATGAATTTAATATATATGGCTAATTGTACAGTATGTGAAGCCTTTTATATTGGTCTTACGAAAAGAAAATTTAAGGAACGCATATACAACCATATATATGACATTCGTAAAAGGAATGAGTTGAATGCCCTTGCGAGGCATGTTGTTTTATATCCAACACATGAGTTTAAATTTAGGGTTTTACAGACAGTTAAAACTAACCTGAGAATGGGAGATAATGAGAACCATTTAGCCAGGTTAGAACTGGACTGGATATTTAGATTTGGTGCACATAAGACACCTGGTATCAATAACTATATTTCATTAAAACCCATTCTAGAAAGAAGATGAGCTTTTATATAGAATTTATCATGAGATTTCTTTAATAATAATGGTTTTCATAAGAAGATTCCAGAAATAAATTTAATTTAAGGATTACAATAACATGTTTTAGGAATGGATAATATGGACTTATAGTCATTTTTTTTAATAATTTCTACACAGATATTCGTTAATATTACACTCCCTTCCTTCATGAATTACCATACTTGCGTATCAACTTTCATTAGAATACTTGAACTTCAAAATATATGTATTTTAGGAGATTTTAGATTTATTGACATAGATGAGATGTTATGCTCTATATTAGCTTTTCATTACAGAATATATTGATTATTTATGATTATTTATATTTAATAATTTATATTTAATATTTTATATAATAATCGATTAATACATCTAGGTAATGTGTGAACAGAAGAAGAATTTATTTATTATTAATAATAGTTGATATTTAATAGAACTATATTTATGTTTATATATAATGAAGTTGATATATAGTAATAATCTTGAACAGCTCTATTTCATATGCATAATCAATTTATTTGAATTATGCATGTACGGTTTATACTTTTTTTGTGTACAATATGAATAGAAATGGAGATTGTTTAGATTACTACAAACAGATATGTAGTTAATATATGAACAATATTAAATATATTTTTCAAATGTAAGTTTATGAGAAGCACATGTTACCCTTGTAATTAGATTTAAATAATAATTATAGCTTTGATGCGAAATATAGAAAATATATTGAGATGAACATGAATCCTTAAAAAATAAAAAATATAACAGATGGGTGGATAAATCCCACTTTGAGCCATGTTGACAATATTTATCGAAAGATTAGGCACATCTTGACAAGGATATATAACAAACAGAAATATAAACATACATATATATATATAAAAAGTTCCACAAGTCATAGGAAGTTTTCTAAGGAGTTTTTATGTGGGGTTTTTAATAAATGTTCTTTAAGAAATCTTTTTATGAAAAGTCTTTATGTGAAGTTTTTATAAAGTTTTATGACAAGGAATGATACGTTTGTATGATATGAAATGTTTAATTTTGCCATCTAAATCTACTATCTCTGTAGTCCTACCGTCTGGTTAAGAACATTATGCTATATATTTTAATATATGTGCTGATGAGAAGTTTAATGATAACAAGAACGATGTATCTGTATGAAATGATTCATTCTTATTGTCTGGCTAGTCTCATGGCTTTGTTAAAATGATTATGATGTTAAACTAAATGCACACAGAAGCTTTAGTATATACATATTATGACTAGCATTTTAAGAAATTGTTTTAAAACATAAATAATATAGATTTACAATTATATCTTGGCATGTTTTACATAGTTTTTAAATATTTAAAGCTAGCTCATCCTGGCTGCTGTGCGTTCCTGCCTCTGGAGACTTAACGTCTCTGATGCCTGTTGACCACCTGTAGGTCTGGGTTTGCTTAACCTATCAAAGACTCCACTCACCTACCCTACCTACGTATTTACCCTATATATCCTTGGATAGACTCCTCCTGAAAGACGCAAGAAACTCTGATGCCTGTTGACCACCTGTAGGTCTGGGTTTGCTTAACCTACCAAAGACTCCACTCACCTACCCTACCTACGTATTTACCCTATATATCCTTGGATAGACTCCTCCTGAAAGATGCAAGAAACTCTGATACCTGTTGACCACCTGTAGGTCTGGGTTTGCTTAACCTACCAAAGACTCCACTCACCTACCCTACCTACGTATTTACCCTATATATCCTTGGATAGACTCCTCCTGAAAGACGCAAGAAACTCTGATGCCTGTTGACCACCTGTAGGTCTGGGTTTGCTTAACCTACCAAAGACTCCACTCACCTACCCTACCTACGTATTTACCCTATATATCCTTGGATAGACTCCTCCTGAAAGACGCAAGAAACTCTGATGTCTGTTGACCACCTGTAGGTCTGGGTTTGCTTAACCTACCAAAGACTCCACTCACCTACCCTACCTACGTATTTACCCTATATATCCTTGGATAGACTCCTCCTGAAAGACGCAAGAAACTCTGATGCCTGTTGACCACCTGTAGGTCTGGGTTTGCTTAACCTACCAAAGACTCCACTCACCTACCCTACCTACGTATTTACCCTATATATCCTTGGATAGACTCCTCCTGAAAGACGCAAGAAAGTACGTCCTACAAACTCTTCAAGGTTTTTATTTACTACTTGTATGCTTCTTGCACCCTGAGGTATTGCTTATCTCTAAGTAAGAACTGCCAGCAGCCACCCATAGCCTCTCCCTTCCCTTGACCACCAGCAACCCCAACTACCTGCCCCACACCTCAGTTGCACACTTAGTCAGTTATCCTGGTAGCAATTACCTGCTGTGTCCACTAGGTGGCTCCCTTCAACTGGAACTGCTTATCTCTCCAGACTTTTCTTCCAGCATATTAATTCCTATTGTTCCCCACTTTCTGCTAGCCTTTTTCTGCATCTTCCTCCTTTCTCCTTTCTCTATCTTATTCAACCTTACCTCACACACTACTTACACCAAATATCCTTCCTTCCCCTTGACTACTTACCTTCAAAATAAGCACCTCTTTGATTGTTTTCCTTCACCTTCTCTGCTTTGGCTCTACTCTGCTTCCCTAACCATCTCCTTATCTCTTCATACACTTTACCCCCTACCTTTGCCTCTCCTACCTCTGAACACCCTTTGATTACCTCATCTAAGACTTCCTTTGACTTCTTTTCTATAGTCTTCCCCTACACTGCTATACCTATCTTGTTTCCATTTCACTTTGCCTGCCCTCCGCCCCTCCCCTTTCCCCCTCTTATCTAACTTCCTTTTGGAACTTATAAATACACCTGGCTGGACCCGCGCCAACTCTTTTCCCTAGCTCATCCTGGCTGCTGTGCGTTCCTGCCTCTGGAGACTTAACGTGTGAGTTGCTCATTATTACCTGCTGTATTGTGCTTTGTAAGCTTTTCAAATAATTGCACTCCTGCTCACGCTACCGCTACTCATTGTTTAGCAGTACTTTACTCTGTTTGTTGCCTATGATGTCGTTGCTGTTGAACGACCTAGTATTAAGTCTAAAGCGGTACGCTAGTATGTTTTAAACACAGGAAAGCTTTTGAAACTGTAAATTATAGCCTATAAGAAAGGACGCTAGTATGGATTACATTGTTAATGCATTCTTGTGATTGTCTCCGAGTGTGTGAACATAGAAGAGCTTGTGTAACAGTAACTCAAAGCCTATCAGGTTTAATAGTCTTGGATTCTGTTAACCTGACCTGTTGGAAGGGGCATTTCTGTTCTTTTACTTTTTTCTAAAGTTCACAAGAACATCGCAAATGTTCCAGGGCCCTAACTAGTAACTACAAATAAACAGCTCTCATCGCAGCCCAAGTAGTCCCTTAGCCTCATGGTGCGTGCACCGAGCTGGTCGCTTACCTACCACATAAGCTCTCCACTAACGCTAACGGAAAACTGCTATTAGCCCTATCCTTCTACTAACAGCTTCCCTCTGGTAGTTTTACTAGTCGACCCACTCTACAACACTCTTCAACACTCGTTCTTACTGTCGCTTGTTTTCTCGGCTTTCTCTGGCATAGTTGCGGGTTGTTTTATTCAAATATACCCGACAAACGCTGACAGAACTGTACGGAGCATGTACTGTGTTGTTACCTAAGATAACTAATGCTCCCCTTTTCCCACTCCTTCTACACTCTCTTGTTTGCAATGTGCCTCCTACTTTCTGTTTTATACACCCTTCCACTCTAGTTTCTCTATCTCAAAGCGACTTCATCTAACTGGTTTATGAGCCTACCTACTCTTATTCTCACATTTGCCATTGTTGCGCACTCCCTCGCGAACTACACCTGACCCAGTTCAGGCTTGCAGCGTGTTCTCCCTGACCTGCCTGATACGCTTTCTAAAGGGAGCCTGCTGTACCTACTATCCCTACCATCTGCCTCGCGCGCATAGTTTTCTAACATTACCCTGCATTGTCGCGACTAACTTATCCACCCCAGTAAACTGCCTACAAAGCATATATTTCCCCCCGATTCACTCATTCTAGCCTTCCTGTTCCCTTAGCAGCTGTTGCACGTGGGGAGCACAGTAAATAGCCTAACAATTAGACTTGTTTACTACATTCAGCTCTTTTCAGTACCTAAAACGCCACAAATGAGCTACACTATCAATATCATATAAGCCCTGTTTCTCAATGTCCCAACTGCTACAGTAAAGAGCGTTATTTATACAATCTCTTTCATATCCTTGCTTAGCTAACTTGCGTTAACCTCTGCATTAGCTTAGCCTGGGCCTCGCATAGAATTTACCTGTGCTATTGTATTCCTACCTATCTAACCCTCTCTACATTCTCCTAGAATTATTTCCCCAGTGAATGTATTTCCTTGGTATAGGACTGTCTGACTTCATTTGTATTTATAGATTGTGTATGGGAAGTAGAGGGTACCTAACCCTTGATTACTTAATACCTGGCTGGGGTATTTATTTTTGATAGTTGGTAGAATTTAAATACTCCTGCCTCTACAGTGTTTCATTAAGATTTATTCATCACATACAGCTGAATTTACGCACTATGCTGCTTATATGTATTTAGCAGATGTTCTTATCCTGTATTATTACCTTGTGATATTTGCTACAAGTGTGAATGTTTTTATTTGAATTGTATTAAGCAAATGTTTTTATCCTGCATTATTATCTTGTGATATTTGCTACATGTGTGAAGGTTTTACAGGAACTGCTATCTATTGCATTTCTTCTGCTTTCTTAATATTTTTGTTACACTATACCATAATCCTTTTCTTCTCCCTCCCTTCCTAGCTCTGATGCCTGTTGACCACCTGTAGGTCTGGGTTTGCTTAACCTACCAAAGACTCCACTCACCTACCCTACCTACGTATTTACCCTATATATCCTTGGATAGACTCCTCCTGAAAGACGCAAGAAAGTACGTCCTACAAACTCTTCAAGGTTTTTATTTACTACTTGTATGCTTCTTGCACCCTGAGGTATTGCTTATCTCTAAGTAAGAACTGCCAGCAGCCACCCATAGCCTCTCCCTTCCCTTGACCACCAGCAACCCCAACTACCTGCCCCACACCTCAGTTGCACACTTAGTCAGTTATCCTGGTAGCAATTACCTGCTGTGTCCACTAGGTGGCTCCCTTCAACTGGAACTGCTTATCTCTCCAGACTTTTCTTCCAGCATATTAATTCCTATTGTTCCTCCTTTCTCCTTTCTCTATCTTATTCAAACTTACCTCACACACTACTTACACCAAATATCCTTCCTTCCCCTTGACTACTTACCTTCAAAATAAGCACCTCTTTGATTGTTTTCCTTCACCTTCTCTGCTTTGGCTCTTCCCGCTCCGTTCGCCCTGCGGGCTCACTCCGCTCCCCACCCTACCCCCAATTCCCACCCACCCCCTGGGGTCCTACATTTATCTTCACTCTAGACACACCTCCAACTTCAACCTTCCAATCATACTCACATCCTTACTAATTGGGTTCCACCCCACACTTAGCCACACCTATTCCTATACTCTAACCACCCTAACACCTCCCTCACTAACACACCTTACAAACCACTACCCCTACCACTCACCTTACACTCCCACAAAACTTCCACCTATTAAACACCCATAAACCACACTTAAACCCACAACTACTCTATCATGACCATAACTACACTCCACACACAACTAAAATTACCTATCTGCTTCTTACTTACATCCCTTCTAATCACCACATACTTCCTAACCTCCTATGAACACACTATTTCATTTCCTCTCTCACTCCCCTCAAAACATACCAGTACACCGACAACATCCACACCTCCTTCCTTCTTACATACCCTCTCACAATCCAATTACCTAATTGCCAAATACCACAGACTATTACACTACAAACTACTAAAAACAAAGCTAAAGAAGTCACTTTACACCTTCCAAAAACATATAATTTACAACTATCTTACTCTACTCCATCTACTACAAGATGGTGATATACACCCCAACCCAGGCCCTCAAACTACTACTATCAAAACACACAAAAATCATAGTAACCCCTTCTCTCCTTCTTCCACTACACCCTCTAACTTATTAACTCTGGCCCATCTCAACATACGCAGCATCTGTAACAAAATTAGCCAACTCCATGCCCTATTAGAAGTTCACAAATTTGATATACTTTGTTTATCAGAAACTTGGCTAAAACCTTCAATTAAAGACATTGAAATTACCCCACCTGGTTATAATATTGTCAGATTAGATCGTACCTCCAGGAAGGGAGGTGGTGTAGCTATTCTATATAAAACATACTTGAAGCTTACTCTTCTTGACCTTACCCTCATTCAAAACAATAATGCTGAAATAATCTGCTCCAAAATTCAAATTAACACCACTAAAGCTATTAATATAATCTGTGCATATATCCCCCCTGGAAACAACATCCCTACTTTAGAGCAACTTCTTGAACAACTCTCCAATAACCTCCCTCAAGAAACACTGCTCCTTGGGGACTTTAACATTGATTGGAAATCCTGTAACAATGTTAACCCTACTTCCCATATAAACCTTTATGGTTTCAAACAACTAATTGATAGCCCCACTAGAATAAATAACAAAAGTAAAAAGGAAACTACCTTAGACTGGATTCTTACAAACTCTCCCTTACAAACCTACCATACTGGCATCCTTCCTGATGACCTCAGTGATCACTCACTTACCTATGTCATTAGATCTAAAACTAATGTAAACCTACCTACCTCTCACAGAACACTATACTCAAAAAAAAATTTAATCCTGAACAATTTCAAACTGATCTGTCACTATATGACTGGTCCCCTCTTAAATACCTCTCACTGAACAATGCTGTTGAACATTTCAACTCTGCATTCCTCACAATCTTAAAGCAACATGCCCCAAGTCGCACCATTAGAACAAAGACCAAAACAGCACCATGGCTAACCTCTAATACTAAACAAAAAATCAAACTTAGAAATAAAGCTTGGAAAATATGGCGCTCCTCTAGAAACCCAACTGATCATCAAACCTTTAGAGAGCTCCGAAACAACACCAAAAAAGCCATCCTTTCAGATAAGAAAAATTACTACTTTGAACTTCAGCAAACCACCAAAAAACAACCAAAAAAGTTCTGGTCTACCATCAATAATCTACTCACCCCAGGCAAAGTAGTTACACCACACCCACAGAATTTAAACCCTGATAATCCCTCTTTAATTGCCAATAACTTCAATACCTTCTTTACTACCTCCATTCAAAGTCTAGCTAACCACCTAGCTCCTGATTCATCCCAACTCCTCTTAGGTAAAATCAACAACTCCCTACTCCCCCTTCAATTTCAACCCATACCTACCTCCTATATACAATCTCTCTTACAAAAACTTAAAACAACTACCCCCTCAGCAGACAAGCTCCCTGCAGAATTCTTGCAAATAGCAGCTAAAGCTATTGCTTATCCTGTTTCTATCCTAATAAACCGATCTATAAAAGAAAGTACTTTTCCAGACATCTGGAAAATATCACACATTATACCCTTACACAAAGGAGGTAAATCCACTGACCTCTCTAACTATCGCCCTATAGCTCTATTATCTCCTCTAGCCAAAATCATGGAAAATGTATACATAAACAACTACTTAACCATCTCCTTCATAACAATCTACTAGCTAATACTCAGCATGGATTCAGACCTTCACACAGTACCACCACTGCACTACTCTCATTCACTAACACCATCAACTCTAACCGCAACAACAACAAACTAACCTCTGCTCTATTCCTAGACTTGTCAAAAGCCTTTGACATGGTCAACCATACACTTCTTCTACACATATTAAAGTCCCTTGAATTGGTCTCCTCTTCCTTATCCTGGTTCTCATCCTATCTTGAAAACCGACAACAAGCAGTACTCTGGAATAATTCTCTATCTACTCTACTGCCTATCTCTTTAGGTGTACCTCAAGGATCTATACTAGGTCCACTCCTATTCTCCATTTTTATTAATGATCTCCAATCATCTATCCAGAACACAACCTGCATACAATATGCAGATGATTCTACCATTATATGCACAGCCTCCACTCAACCTGAACTCCAGTCACTGACACAATCCACCTTTTCATCAGTAGAACAGTGGTTCTCAAAAAGATGTCTTCTCCTGAACCCCAAGAAAACAAAACTGTTACTTTTCACACCTACCCACAAATCTTCTCAACTTAACTTCACTGTTACTGCAAGTGACAACTCCATCATCTCCCCAGATTCTACTACCAAACTGCTAGGTGTTACTATTGATAATAATCTTAACTATGATTACCACATCAATAACACTATAAAAGCAGTTAATAAAAAGATTGGTTCACTGTATAGAATTAAACCTTTCCTCACACCAGAAGCACGGACCACCTTAGCACAATCACATCTTATCTCTACACTAATGTATGCTTCTTCTATCTACACTAATCTCTCAAAAAGCAACCTAAAGAAACTGACTACATCCTACCACAATATAGCTCGCTTTGCCACAGCATCCCAGTATAGAACTCACCACTGTCTTAACTTAAAACACTTACACTGGTTAGAACTTCCTAACAAGCTCATATATCAACAACTCTTAATAACTCATAACATTTTGTACCAACCATTAAAGACACCTGCTCTCAATAACCTCCTAATCCCCTATAATAACTTGAAACAGCTGTGCTCCATGAAAAGCTACAGGTCAACATAACTAGAATTACAAATTCAGCAGGTAACTGCCTTTTCTCCAACTCAGTTGGCAAAATATGGAATAACCTCCCTTCACACATCACCTCACTAGCCTCCTTTCCTCTTTTCAAAAAACAACTTCTTTTACATCTGAACAACTTTTGGCTCTGTTCCTGTACAAATCCAGACTAATCTACTATTTTCTTCCTTCTATTATATCCCCAGAAATCTAAATTGCAACCTTTCTCTATGATATCAAAGGACCTAATTGTTCTGTAAAGAATTACTGTCTCTCTCTATATGTGGATAGTTCTATGTCTTATTATTACTTGACCAAGACTGTGATGTAAACATTGTTGCTCAATGTATGTAACATACAAAATTATTGTAAATGATTTAATTTTTATAACCTTGTTTTATCTTGGAGCTTTTCTCCCCGGGCCTCCACTGAAAATGGAAATTATCCAGTTGGACTAGCCCGGTCAACAAATGTAAAATAAATAAATAAATAAATAAATAAAATATTGATGGTTGCGCCGAAGATTTGATAATGAAAATGCTCTTATAATAACAGGACTTAAGTTTTAAAGCACTGGGGCACTTTAAGTTAGTTAATTGGATGATTATCAATTGATGTAATTAAAGCAATTGTGCTATACTATTTAAAGAGCATAATCGAAATGATTTAGATAGATCTGAAGAAGCGTGCATAGTGCACGCGAAAGCGCTCATCTTTCCTTTTTTATTTTTGTGTATGTTAATGGAATAAAGCAACATTTGTTCTACAGCTGAGGATTTCGTGATTTGATTGAAGCTGAAGTTCTCGTGGTGTATCCTACAGTTTATTTATCATTACGTTTGCTTTGAACTTTTGCTGGTAGGATACTTTGGGATAGCAGTGGTATTTCTTCATGTACTATTGATGTTAATGTTAATTCCGCATGTTTTTTCTCTATTTGGTTGATTTTGATGTGTAAGCTACGCTAAGCAGGGGGCAGCAAAGTGCAAACACGCTGCGCCTTGCTTACACTTTCGATATTGAAGCAATACAAATGTAAAATAGGGACACGGGGAATCTAATTGTGAAAGTTATAGGGACGGGGCTCAACATTCCGCTATGTGCTTGTGTGTTTACTACTTTGATTTTATTTCAGTGTTTGTGGACACTCTTGTATGCTTAGCATACATTTCAGTATCCATGGACACTGAATTAATTGCTTACTATTAGAGGCGGGCTCTAATAGTAAGCATAGTAGGTTGTGCAACTGTAGGGGCATGTTTCCGCCTCCGTAGAGCACTTGAGCATGCCCCCTGCGCTCGCACATGTTTCCTGTGCACATCGAGGGTGTGGCAGCGTGCCCTCATAAATATTCATATGGCACTGCTGCACCATCTGTAATGGGGACACTCGGCGCAAGGCTAAAACCATCCTTGTGCCGAGCTTCATGAATCCCGGGGATTGTCTATTCTCCGGTTTCTATTCTACAGATTTTCACAGTTCAAGTCAAAGCAATATTTCTTTATATTCAGTTGCAATATTCTTTTCTAGAGAAGGTATGACAAAGTAGCTGGCAAAAAATGAATAATACTTACAGAGAAGTCACAGCAATAGAGCAGCTCTCTTTACAGATCTACCAGTAAGGATAATCCAAATGATCTATTCTTTCACAACAGTTAAGGGTACATCCATCTAGTTTTGGCATACAGAATGGGAGATAGGTAATAAAGGCAAGGGTTAATATCTGAAAATATATTAAAAGGGGTGCATGAATTGCGGGGGTGTGTGATTTGGGAGGCAGAGTAAGACGGTGTAGTTCTGTTGCTATGGCTAGGGTGAAAATGAGGAAGGAAAAAGGGATAATGCATAAAGTTCGATATCTGAATGGAGGCATTTGTAAAATGAGTAAGTGAGAACAGGAAGTGAACTAAGGTGACAGTAAAAGATTAGGAGAGGGTGTAGGAAGAAGGTAGGTTAAGTGTGGAGGGAGAGAGGTAGGAGAAGATGAGAGGGGAATTGTTTAAGGTAAGACAGGGATTGGTTAGAAAAGAGTAGATTGGTTGAGTATGGTGGAAGCAGATTGGATGGGGATTGGATGAGTGAGAAGAGGGAGTGGTTTTGAGGAGAATAAATGTAATGAAAGCATAGCTGGGTGGGATTGGGGGTAGGGTAGGGAGCAGAGTGAACCCGAGCATAGCGAAGGGTGAACAGAGTGGACAGGCCCCTTCCCTGTTCAACCTCAAGAAATAGAAAAACAATCAACAAGGTAAAGAAAAAGAAAGGGTGGGTTAGAGAGGTGAAGGTAGTATAGGCAAGAGGGTTAGCTTATTTAACTTATCTAACTTTTGAGAACTAAATGAACTGTGCTACAAAAGATTGAGAAGAGCTTACCTGGTAGCCAGCATATTAAGTAAGAAATATAGAGAAAGGGGGTTGAAGGTGGAGGAGTTGTAAAAAATGCCAATTGAAGAGTTAGAGTGGGAGAAGAAAATTGGAAGAGAAGAATTTAAATTGGATTTTAGGGTATGCAATAAAGTAGTGAATAGTAGGTAATGCTAGTGCAAGTAAAGGGAGAGATGGGGAGAGACGGAAAGAGAGCTAGAGGGGGGAGAGAGAAAGAAATAGGAGAGTACTAGACTGAAAAGAAAAAGGGTATACAGGGCAGTATAGTCTAAATAAGCTGGGATGACAGAGTGGAGAGAGATTGTGTATTGAGAATGAAGAAAACAGCAAGTAGAAGGTTTAGGTGATGTACAAGGGCACCACAGTACAAACATAGTGAGTTGGTAAAAGTTACACTTTCAGAAGGGGTAAATGCACACACACATACATTAAATTTGTGGTGGGAGGTAGGATCCAGAGGAGTCAGATGTCCAGTAGGTGAGTGCAAGAAATGTGGCACATAGGTCTTATTTCTTGAGAGGAGCTTATCTGGTAGCCAGGTGCCACAGTATGCTGAGGGGGGTTGAGAGGGTGCTAAACATTAAAATTGTGGTGGGAGGTAGGATCCAGTGAAGGAGTTAGACATCCAGTAGGTGAGAGCAGGAAATGTGGCACAGAGGTCCTATTTATTGAGAGTAGCTTATCTGGTAGCCAGGAGCCACAGTACGCTGAGGGGGGCTGAAAGGGTGCTAAACAGTTTAATTAATACAGACACCACTTGTACATCATCTTGTGGGGGGGTGTTGGCCGATAGCAAGGATAGTAGAAAAGATTATCCCCCCAACCCAACCTGAGACAAGATTGCACTTATGTGCACACTAAATTTTCTGTATGTGCTAATCATTGTTTCAAAAGGTCAGGGGGTCTATGAACATGGGCTGTTAGCACAGCATATGTTTACTTACCTAAAGTCTTGTTCCAATGCATTTGTTCTTCAAGAACAAACTTCTGATCATTTTACTCCACGTCTAAAAAATCTTCCATTTTCTTGTAATTATTGTCATGGGCCAGTTCTGCACTGCCTCTCCTTTTCAGCCTATGGTTTCACAAGCCATCCACCTGTTGCATACTAAATGCTAAAAATAGTGAGCTACTGCCAAACCTAATGTAAACCTAGGTAGATTAACCATCAATCCAGTCTGATACATAGAGTTTAAAATAGCTTAAACTTTGAGCATTTGGCTGTCCCAGTATTCACAGAATATTACATCATCCAGGTAGACTGCTGCATACCTAGTTTTGGGTCTAAGAGTTTTGTCCATCAATGTGTGGAATGTATAAGGTGTTCCATGAAGACCAAAAGGCACCACTCTATAATGGAAGAGCCCATCTGATATGGAAAATGGTGTTTTCCTTAACCTATGAAGCTAGTGAGATTTGCAAGCATCCTTTGGTTAAGTCTAAAGTGGGCAGACACCTGACATTGCCTAATTTCTCAATCAGTTCATTCATGTGTTGTTTAGCTTCCTGAAGTCATTGGAAAATCATTTAGACCCATCATGCTCAGGAAGGAGTACAATGGGACTATTCCTGTCACTGTGAGATCCTTCTGTAATCACAAGTTTAAGCATTTTTCATAATTTGGTCCTAACAGATTGGTGTTTGAACTCTGGTATTCAATGTGGAAATGTTCTTTCTCTCTAGGCACAGTTTATATGTTATGACAAATTAAATAAATTGTTTTACCAGGCAAATCTGAGGATATGTCCTTATTTTTCAGTATAAATTATTTTACTTGCTGTTATGAGACCCTAGTAGTGCATTTCCTATGTTGACTTTAGGTCTTATTATGGGAACCTTAATTTCCCCTGTAAACATACTTACTGCAGCATCTTTGGTGGACATTTCCCTCTCTGTTGTTTCACAGTACTTGTGTGATACAGTTTTTCTGGTTTCCTTCATCCCATAGCTTAATTTTAGTAGTGGATACTAATACAAGTACTTATGTCTTGCTTTGAACCCTTTCAGATGAATATTGCTAGTATGCATTCTCTGTTGTGCCAATTGTACCTTCTCCATATGTACTATTTAGTATCAAAGTCTTTAACCTGTCCTGCAGATTCAAATATACCCTGTCACACTTTTAAGTGGAGGGGTTTCTTCCTCTTGTGTTTCTTTTACTACATGTAGCAAACCTCAGAGATATCTATCATGCAGCATTTCAAATAGTGTGAATTCAGTTGAAGTTTGGGGGTACATCACTTACTGCAAAGAGAAGCTACGGCAGCATTTGGCCTCAGTTTTTCCCCAACTGTCCCTATAGTTTTTCTTAACACAGATATTCAAGTTTTGTTAAAACATTTGACTAGCCCATCTGTCTGAGGGTGAACTACAGATGTCCTTACCTATTTCATTTAAACCACTGGTGAGGTTCATACATTACTCTGGATGTTTATTGAGTATATTGGTGAGTAATAATTTCTCAACTAATTTCTACCCTAGAGAAAAGCACTACCAGTTCATTCAATATGGGATTTACACTGACTCTTTGTAGAAAAATGTTTGGCTACTGAGCCTTTTGTAGAGGTCTTGCCTCAGGAAATATTGTTGTATAATCAATAATTACCAGAGGATACTGTTATTCATTTTTTCAAGTGTGCCCACAGTGTCCATTGCTTCTTCTTCTTCTTTTGGCTGTTCCCGTTAGGGGTCACCATGGCAGATCAACTGTTTCCATTTCTTCCTGTCCTCTGCATCTTGCTCTGTCACACCAACCACCTGCATGTCCTCTCTCACCACATCCATAAACCTTATCTTAGGTCTCCCTCTTTTCCTGTTACCTGGCAGCTTCATCCTTAACATCTTTTTCCCAATATACTCTGCATCCCTCCTCAGCACATGTCCAAACCAATGTAATCTTGCCTCTCTGGCTTTGTCTCCAAACCTTCCAACCTGGGCTGACCCTCTAATATACTTATTCCTAATCCTGTCCATCCTCGTCACACCCAGTGCAAATCTTAACATCTTCAACTCTGCCATGTCAAGCTCTGACTCCTGCCTTTTTGTCAATGCCACTGTCTCCAACCCATATAACATAGCTGGTCTCACTACCCTCTTGTATACCTTTCCTTTCACTCTTACTGGTGCTCATCTGTCACAAATCACTCCTGACAGTCTTCTCCACCCACTCCATCCTGCCTGTACTCTCTTCTTCACCTCTCTTCCACACTCACCATTACTCTGAACTGTTGATCCCAAGTACTTAAACTCATCCACCTTCGCCACCTCTACTCCCTGCATCCTCACCATTCCTCTATCCTCCCTCTCATTCACACACATTTATTCTGTCTTAGTCCTGCTGACCTTCATTCCTCTTCTCTCTAGAGCATATCTCCACCTCTCCAGGGTCTCCTCCACCTGTTCCCTACTCTCACTACAGATTGCAATGTCATCTGCAAACATCATAGTCTACGGGGACTCCTGTCTGATCTCGTCTGTCAACCTGTTCATCACCATTGCAAATAAGAAAGGGCTCAGAGCTGATCCTTGATGTAATCCCACCTCCACCTTAAATGCATCCATCACTCCCACCGCAGACCTCACCTCTGTCACACTACCCTCATACATATCCTGTACCACTCTTACATACTTCTCTGACACTCCCGACTTCCTCATACAATACCACAACTCCTCTCTAAGCACCCTGTCATATGCTTTCTCTAAATCCACAAAGACACAATGCAATTCCTTCTGACCTTCTCTGTACTTCTCCATCAACACTCTCAGAGCAAACATTGCATCTGTAGGGCTCTTTTTCCTGGCATGAAACCATACTGCTGATAACTAATCATCACCTCCCTTCTTAACTTAGCTTCCACTACTCTTTCCCATAACTTCATGCTGTGACTGATCAGTTTAATCCCTCTGTAGTTACTACAACTCTGCACATCACCCTTATTCTTAAAAATCGGTACCAAAATACTTTTTCTCCATTCCTCAGGCATCCTCTCACTTTCCAAGATTTCATTAAACAATTTAGTTAAAAACTGCAGTGCCATTTCACCTAAGCACCTCCATGCTTCCAGAGGTATGTGATCTGAACCAAGCCTTTCCATTCTTCATCCTCTTCATAGCTATCCTTACTTCCTCCTTGCTAATCCACTGCACTTCATGATTCGCTATCCGCAAATCATCCAACCTTCTCTTCCTCTCATTCTCTTCATTCATCAACCCCTCAAAGTACTCCTTCCATCTGCTCAACACACTCTCCTTGCTTGTGAGTACGTTTCCCTCATTATCCTTTATCACCCTTACCTGCTGCACATCTTTACTAGCTCGGTCCCTCTGTCTAGCCAATTGGTACAGGTCCTTTTCTCCCTCCTTAGTGTCCAACCTTTTATACAACTCTTCATATGCCTTATCCTTAGCCTTTGCCACCTCTCTCTTTGCCATGCACCTCATCTCCTTATACTCTTGTCTACTTTCTTCATCTCTTTGACAATCCCACTTCTTCACCAACCTCTTTCTCTGTATACTCTCCTGTACTTCATTTCACCACCAGGTCTCCTTGTCCTCTTTCCACTTTCCAGATGTCACACCAAGCACCTTTCTAGCCATCTCTCTTAGTAGCTCTGCTGTAGTTACCCAGCTATTCGTTAACACTTCACTGCCACCCAGTGCACGTCTTAACTCTTCCCTGAACATCACCTCACAATTACCTTTTTTCAATTTCCACCATTTGATCCTTGGTGCTGCCCTCACACTCATCCTCCTCTTCTTGATCACCAATGTCATCCTACAAACCACCATCCTATGCTGCCTAAGTACACTTTTCTCTGCCACCACTTTACAGTCTTCAATCTCCTTCAGACTGGCCCTTCTACATAAGATATAATACACCTGTGTGCATCTTCCTCCACTCTTGTATGTCACCCTATGCTCCTCCCTCTTGTTAAAATACGTATTCATCACAGCCATGTCCATCCTTTTCGTAAAATCCACTACCATCTGACCTTCTGCATTCCTTTGCTTAACACCATACCTACCCATCACTTCCTCATCCCATCTGTTCCCTCCACCAACATGCCCATTGAAATATGCTCCAATCACCAGTCTCTCACCCTTGGGTACAGTCATCACCACTTCATCCAACTCACTCCAAAATTTTTCTTTCTCATCCATCGCACACCCAACTTGTGGAGCATATGCACTAACAACATTCATCATTACACCATCAGTTTCCAGCTTCATAAACATTACTCTATCCGACACTCTTTTCACCTCCAAAACACTCTTAGCATACTGTTCCTTAAGGATAATCCCTACACCATTTCTCCTCTTTTCCATTGCTATATGTTCAAAAAGGCATCTACAATGGCCAATGATACCAGTGAATCTTTAAATCTTGGGATACGTGCTGTCCTTTGGCATTAAGGGCAAGATCAAGAGAAGTTATATACATCCTTTAGATTAGAATACAAGACCAACAAAATGTAACCCATACTCGAGCTTTTGTTCATTCCATTCCTAACTGGCCATCCAAAATGTGGCTATGTGATAAAATGTTTTAAAATATTTTGGAATTACTAAATTACTCAGAGTCTGTTCCCTGTTTTTCATTATACTATATAGCATGTCATTTCGTAACTCAAAATAGGGTATGTTGTGGGCTTCTTCTGTTGTTTTGCTTCCCAATATAATCTCTCTCCCACTCTCTCTGTGGTCTTTCTACTTAGGCTATATTCATCCCACTGAACCTTCGTAAAATTGCATGGTTTATCTGGAGGTGAGACAAGGCAGCATTTTTCTCAGTATTTTAGTGTGAAGTGGAGGCTGTAGCCTCTTCTTCTACAAATAAAGGTACAGGCTTTTCGTCTTCATGAAGTTCATCCCTTATTAATGGCAACTCCCAAAAACAATTTAATTCCATTAGAGGCACTACTCTGGAGTGGTTTAACCTGCTTTTACAGTATGACCTCTGCATCTGGCTGACACTCAGCTTTGGTATTGCAGGCAGAAGCTTAGGAGTCTGTTCAGATTCTTCCCTTCTTTTTCTATGGGTCCCATCTGTTCATTCCTCAGTTTCCATTGCTATTTTCTCTGCTGTGATCTTAGCAATAGCCTTTGTCTGTTAGTCTTTAGATTTAATTTTTTTACCACTTTAACTGTTGGAGTGTTTTTTTTTAAATTACCCCCCCTGTCAGTTCCCTCACTGACTTCTTTCAGTATTTTAACAGAAGTCATTTGGCAAGATGCAGTGTTAGATTTATCTAACCTTTTCATCCAGAATCTAATTGTAGTTCACTTT
The DNA here is from genome assembly GCF_019279795.1 of Protopterus annectens. Taxonomy (NCBI): domain Eukaryota; kingdom Metazoa; phylum Chordata; order Ceratodontiformes; family Protopteridae; genus Protopterus; species Protopterus annectens. The sequence goes on along the minus strand of NC_056728.1, from coordinate 344,574,688 downwards.
ATGACTTATAGCTCTCTGGTGTTCTCTTTATTAGGGCTGCATACTGCTGGCACTATATCTGGCTAACCTTTTTCTACAATAATTTTCACAGTTCATTTAATGGAGGAAAATCATGGGCAATGACTGTATTGTGAGTAAAGTGGGCACCATTGCCAAATGATGTAAAACTTTACCTAACAGACTCTGCATTTCCATTTGTGCTACAGGGTATATCTTCTTGAATCCATCTACATATATCGCTTCAATTTTCTTCTCACATGTTTTATGTTTGTACATATATTGTGATTTAACAGGTGTATCCTACTAATTTTGATACTAAATTCCATAAGTCTGATGCTAGCACAGTGACATTGTAGAGTCTACATTTCTAAAAGATAGTTCAAAAAGGTCATACTCCATTTGTACACTGTGTAGCATACTTTGTATAACAGACAGCTGACCAGTATTACCAGTTGTTATAATTGTAGTATCGATGGAATAAACTTTTCAGTAATTGGCTATATGGCTTTTCTACAGCATTTTAAGCAAACTGCTTTAAAGGATTGCATTTTTCTTGGTGATGGGTAAACAAGTACACATAACTCATTGCAGCCTAGTGACGTCTCTAAGTATTTCTGTAGTTACATCCTACTAAATATTGCTTGTTCATATTTGCATTAATAATTCCAAAAACATGCTACATAAAGAGGATTAGAAGATTTCACTTAACACACCTTGACAACTACAACTATATTGATATTTGACCTCAGTCTAATCAGATCAGCATATATTAAATATTACTTGTATGCTATTTATTTGTATTGTAATCATTTTTATATTTCTCTACATATATCAAAATTCCAGTGACACTGAACTGCTTAGCATCACATGAAAGCTCATAGCAATATGAAGAAAATGCTGCTGGTAGCATGCGTGTTGCTTGAATGGTTACTGCGATATCATAAGCTGTTTATACAATGTTACATAATTCATATTTACTGTGGTTACTATGGCTTATAAAATCCAGTTTAACACCTATAATTGAATGAAAGCAACTACTGCAAAGGTTATTTTATGCTGGACAGTTTGCCATTTTCAATTTTCTAGCAATACATATGGTTCTAGAGATATGAGCATTTATTTGAACTGTGAGGCAATAGCTTATTATTTTTTAAAGTCTGAGGCCACGCCCACTGGAAGTTAGAATATAAATTTAGAAGATATACATGTAACGGAATGAGTTAATGGGAGTAATGGTATTTACACATGCTGTGGTGCCTTTCGCTTGCGACCCAAAAAAGATTTAGTTAGACTGTAGGATGCTGAATTTTGGGAGAATTTTTGCAAGGTTTAATGAAGCAAAATATACAGAATGTATAGAAAAGCTAAGACAAAGATGGAGTACAATGGATGGGATAACATTTCCAGGAATGAGTGGAATGAGTTTTTGAAGAGAATACCTAGCCTTAAGGCTTTGCCAGTAGCATGGGACCAATATATGTTTTGAGTTGATATGAGATGATAAAGAACTCTTTTGCAAATCCAGCTAGGATGGCAAAAGGGGAATGGGAGTTTCTGGAGGTGTGTACAGCAAATGACAGGAAATGTCAGAAGGTGAATGTCATCTGGAAATGTCAGAAGGTGAATGTCCTCTGGAAAAAAGCTACTCAGAAACAGAAGACTATCTATGCTGAAAGGGTGCCAAGACCTTGACCATTTTTCCTGCCTGGAATGGGAGATGGGAATGAAGGTTTGAAGTAATTTGAGAAAATTCAAATTTTAATGATGACGGGTTGGCATAAGAATGCAATAATAAAGGATGACAAGGAGATTTTGAATGGAGGGTTTGTACAGTGGCAGCAAGGAATCTCTGAATATACAAACTTATAGTATCTTTCAAGATGATAGGGAGGCTGACTCCAGAGTTATGAGAACTTGGAAAAGTGTGAGAGGAAGATATATTCTGAGAAATAACTGTTTGTGCTTAGAGTTAGAGAAGACAGGTTTTGTTTGTTTATAACTTAAATGTGAAAGACTACCTCAAATCTGTGTTCATCTGTATCCTCCTTAGACTTGTTCATGTATATGTCATACGCTGTTTTTTAATGTTTTAGAATCAGATATTTATCTTCATTGTAACTTTTTTAATTGTAATGTATATGTGGTTATGAAAGATAAATTTTCAAAATAAATAAACAAATTACTTAGGTAAAGTCTTGTTAGTAAGTCTGTATGTACGTCTGACTTAGAGTCTGCAACTTCTCTTAATAATAAATGCTTTACTGCAACAAGTAGCTGTTCAGAAGACATGGGGGCCATTCTGTGCTATCCATTTTAAGTTACTCAGAAGTAACTTCTTGAATGTATCTACAACCACAATATCTAAAATTTTACTTAAATTGTTGATATTGGGTTCTAGCCACTTTCAAAATGTGTTTTAGATCAGTCATTTGTGATCTAACCAATTTGTCCATATAAAAGTCCCAGTTATGAAATGCAAGGGACTGCACTTATAGGATCATAGGAAGATAGGAAGCTACTATGCTATTGGCCCTGAGGCCCTTATAGGCCTAGTCAAGAGTTTAGCCCATGTTTAGACAAGTCAGCACCCAAAGCCCCTGTCCAGCAGGGACACAGGTGGAATCCCAGGGGTGTATTTTCTGTTTTCCATCCAGTTATCCAAGTTTTGCTTAAAAAGGGATAATGAGATACTCTGCTTGATGTGAAGAGGGAGTCTGTTCCACAGATGGGGGAGCCTCTGGGACACAAATCTGTCCCATCAAGTCCTATTGTTGTCAAGACCAGGTTGAGGTCACGTGTGTGAGTTACTCGAGTGGAGCTTGACTTACGAATATGAAGCAGTCCCATCAAGGTGGGTTTTGTATCTCACAATGGAGTCTCCTATGACTAATATGTTAAGTTTATGGTTAGGCCTTAGTGGTTGAGAGACACAGGTGTGTGGACTATGCATGGTATGTGGTGTGGTGGGTTTTAGAGTTTGCGTGTGTTTTTGCCTCTGATGTTTCCTTTATTTGGGTATGGTTTTGTTGAGAACCTCCACATATGTGGATGTGTGTTCTGTAGTTTTGGGGGGATGTTTGAGGTGTAGTGATTGTGTTGACAATCAGTGCCAGATATACTGACTTGTGAGGGAGAGAGCATAGACTCTAGGTTCTTAATGTAATTGCATCTGTCACAAGTTGTGTTCCTAGGTGATAAAAGTAGATGGTTGTCCGTGTACGTGAGGCAGTTGCTACACTGTCTCAGGATGCTCATATCAACCAGGCTAGCAGGAGAAACCATGGGAAATTGTCCATCCATATTTGTCAGAATCTGAGGGAGAGAGGCCAGGGAGAGCTAAGGGGTAGGCCTAAAGCCCACATGCTTAAACCAAAACTAAGAAGCTTAGAATAACACAATTTAACCAAGCTAAAAACAAGCAGTAATAAATGCAGCAGAAAAGATGCAATTGAACACTTTAGACAACAAGTAGCAGAAAAAGCAAGATGAAGAACAGAGTAGGAAGAGGAAACACAAATACTGTAAAAGAAAGCAGATGAATAAAGTGTTTTTTTAGTAAACTGGAAAGGGAGAAAGGAGGAACATAAGATAATTCAAGGTTAAGAACTAAGGGGGTTGGCCTTCCCAAATGTTCTTTCCGTATTAGGTAAAATGAGCTAATGAGTCTGGACTGGGAGGAGTGTCCCATATCAATTTTACAGTAGGGGTGGGCAAATGCAAAGCCACCAATTTTAAGAACAAGACAACAATAGAGAGGGGGGGGGTGAGAAACTATGCTACATCTACTAGCTGCACTATTTTAGGTAGAAAACACTACAGAAATATTTATCACAGCAGAAAAACAGCAGTGAGACACTTAAACGTTTTAAACAGAAAAAGGAGCAAGGAGACTCTAGAGAATGCTTTCAACTGCAAACAAATCAGTTATATGATATACAGCTTGGCAGGAAAATCAAAACAACTAACAGATGCTTAACAAATATAGCAAATTTACAAATAATACCTTTCACACAGTGAAACTAGCTAAAAAAGCTTTACAAACAGTGAGGCAGTAACAAAAGTGATTTAACAGGCCCAATAAGGCAGACAATTGCAGTACAACAGTGCAGATTAGTTTATAGCACTAAAATATAGTACAAAGTAGGTGGCAGAAAATAAAAAGTGCAATAAATAGTAAAAATAAACAATAACTAGTAAAAATAAGTAAGAAGACAGGATACCTATTGTTGTATATCACAGATCGGAATTGTGGTCAGTTCCCCTCCTCCATTCAGCTCAGCGTGAATAAGCAGAGACCCTTTGAAAGGTAGTGCTTCAGGTGAAGTTCTTGTTAAAATTATTTGTTTCAGTTTCTTGTAATCATTTGCATCAGAGTCTTCAAGATCCTTATAAGCTCTCAGGGCCTCCCCCATAAGCTGGAGCAATAACATTCTGGCCCATTATACTTTGTTCAGTTTTCCATTGCTGCATACCTTTTAAAAACAAGTAGGCATGCTTCATGTACACTTCTACATCATCAACACATCCAAGCTTTGTCAGGGTAAACTGGACTTATGAGCTCCCCATAAGGAGGACAAATGGATTACCATGGTGAAAATCTTCAGCTGGAGGCTTAGCAGGTATTGTTCATTTACTGCACTTATGTTTTGCAGAATAACCAGTTGTTGAACAGCTGCTATATTTCTATGTTGAACAATTGTGATGGATTTTATTAAGGCCTCAAACATTTTCCTAGAACTCAGCAGTTAAAGTCAATGTGCCCAACAGGTGGTCTCACTACAAAGCCAGCTACAATCAGTGTAATTAGGAAGTTGCTGAACACAGCACAGGTTCTTCTGTAATTTGAAAAACTGTCAGCTCCTGGTAGGGAGTATCATCTAAGCAGTAATTAAAACATGCATGAGTGGGGAACAAAAGTGCAGGCAGAGTATTTATTTAGGTAACTTTTCCAGAATTGCACTTTATACAAAAAGTACTTATTTGCCTACATTCTCCATTAAAGTAACACATTATAAAGACTAAAGCAAACTGCTGATATTTAATACTAGTTTATTTATCAGGTGAAAGAAGAATAAATTGAATTTGATTCTTTTTGCAGCAAAACATTTATGTGCAAAAAAGAAGCCACAGTGGTGCAGCGGTAGTGTTGTTGCCTCATAGCAAGAGCTTCTCCTGTTCGATTCTTGGCTGGAGTGCCTTCTGTGTGGAGTCTGCATGTCCTCCCTGTGGTCAAGTGGTGTTCACAAGACATATGTGAATGGGCGTGCCTTTGTTGAAGGTTGGGTGTCGGGATGGCAACTCGGCACCATAAAAAATCTACTGCCAATCATTAGTGGACTGGAGTTCTACTGTGGTGACCCCTAACCGGGAAAAGCTGAAAAAAGACAAACAAAACATTTCTGCACAAAAAAATTAGTTATGCTTCCTTGGTACGCATAATGTAAAATTCTAAAACAGTCTTCCCTTAGATTCAGATGCAGTTCTATGTAATACCTTTTTCACAGAGGTTTAGGCAAAGTAGATAGCTACTGGTAAACAGTCTGAAATACTCAGTCAACTTTAGTGTCCAAAAAAGATTTTCCTACAAAATATGCAGGTCCAGAAAGATCTGTGCATACATTTATTTAGCAGTACTTCCTGTTGAAATACATCCAAAATCTAGCTATTGAAGATGGCATTTACAGAACTACAAATGCAGTGTTGCTCTATTTACACTCCTACACAGGCAGGAACAAATTGTAAATTGTCTGCCCACTCTTGCACAGGCAGTTATATAGCTCATCTGCTTCTCTTCTGGAGGGTATTCAGCTACCTTTTCTCTGCAGAAACACCCTTTGAACTACCTTTCTTCTGCTAGCCATATAAATCATTTTAAAATTCTCCTTAGGACCCTCTTAAACCCAAAGAAGTTTTGTTTGCCTAATTGCAGGCCATGAGCTTCAAATAGCCTACCAGCAGCTTTCATTTATATCTCTCTCTCCTCTTTGCCTGTTTCTGAACTAGCATCTTTAAAGGGATAGCCACTAGTATCCAGTATGCTACAGTGTACATGAGTGTATCATTAACTGTCAACTAAAACAATAGTTGACTCTCATGTACTTGTACAACAATGATCTACTACAGGAAAGTCAACTACTGCTACACTGCAATCACATCAAATCAGAAATGTAAACCACAAACTAACCCCTGAACTTACGAAGCCTTTTATAGTGTGCAGGATTAGTCTTAGAGCTATTTTCGGCAATATGGCCAACGTGCGATCCAGGAACGAGCTCCCGGGACGTGCACGTGAGCTCTTAGACTAATCCTACATGGACTGAGCTCCTGTATGCAAATTACCCTCATTTGCAGGTGAAAACCATGCAAATGAGGGTAATATGCGATCCAGGAAGCCGGCAGCTGTCCATGCAGGATGAGTGCAGTGTGCAGAAATGTACTCGGTTAGTAACCGAGTACATTTCTGTAAACTACAAAACGGAGCTATGACAGCTCCAAATAAAGGCTGCATATCATTGATGAAGCATGCCAATGGCCAAGTAGAAGGCCATTGGCATTGCAAAATCTGTAAAAAATAAAAAAAAAAACAACTTTTATTTTTTTTTTGCCAATCTTGCTTCTTTAAGCATGGGGCAGCAGCACGCAAACGGCATCAGGGGGGGGGGATAATAAAATAAACCTAAGATAAGCATTATAACTAAAAGCAGTATTCTGCCATGTAAGTCAATGGCAGGCATAAGACAACCTGGCCAGTGAGTAATAGTTGCTAAGGGGGGAGGCTCAATGTAGGACATGTAACTATGCATTAGCAGGCAATCCTATGCAAATGATGGGAAGGATAGTGAATCCCAGATTTCCCCAGGGTGTGAGGCAGGTCCCAAGAGTGCAAGAGTATAAATAGCTGGGTGCAAGACTAGGATGTAGGTGACATGGGGGGGTGTCAGGCATACTGTAAGTGGATTGGAGCCCTGTGGCTCGGGATTGCTCCTAGCTTAGCACAGCTAAGCTAGGGGTGTGTCTAAACCTGCCTAGCACTCAAAGTGTAAGCAGGTGTGCACCGTGCACCGAGTGTTACAGGAAGAAAAAGGAAGTTAAACCAGGAAATAGCACCTCTGTGCACATTTGAGCACTCCATTTGTGTAGCGCGCACACAGGCTTAAACAGGAAGGCAATGGGAAGCAAAAACAGCAGTAGGAAGGTAATCAAAGAGAACTAGCTTAGCTGACAGGTGAAATGTATCAGAATCAGCCAATTACACAGGCAGCAGACCAGCCCAGCCCAGCACACCACTATAAGCTATGCAAACACCTTTCCCCTTGTTTTTCCCCAAAACTCTGCACCACCGGTGTATACAGATGGGGAAATTTTACAAAACGAAAGCAAGAGAAAAAAAAATGTAGGGGCTGCTTTTGCTATCATAAACCAGCATGTGCAGGAGGCTGAGGGTGGTGAGGATGTGAATGCTGCTGAGCAACCCACAGTGAGGAGCTGGAGAAGAGTGTACAGACCCAGAGTAACCTACCAAGGGCTGCATGAGCTGGAGATAGTGGAGTGCTATAGGGTGGACAGGGACCTCCTACAGCAAATTGTTGAGCTGTGCCGGCCATGCCTCACACATAGAACTAACAGAGGGGAACCCATCCCAGTGAATACCAAGGTATGTGTAGGCCTAAGAATACTAGCTACAGGTACCTTCCAAAGGGCAACTGGGGATATGATGGGGATTTCACAGGCATCAGCATCCAGGGTACTCCACCAGTTCCTTGATGCCATGTCAGCACATGTCAGTGAGCACATATATTTCCCCATCACCCATGAGTCGTTGGCCAGCAATATGCATCTCTTCCACCAAATAGCAGAATACCCTGAGGTAGTGGGTGCAATAGACTGTACGCACATACGCATTAAAGCAGCACCTGGTGAGCGGGGTAGGGTCTACATCAACCGCAAAGGCTTCCCCTCCATCAACTGCCAGGTTGTGTGCGATGCCCAGGACATAATAATGAATGTGTGTGCTGGCTGCCCTGGAAGCTGCCATGATTCCCACATCTGGAATCTGACACAGCTGTACCAGACATTTGCCAATGGGGACATCCCAAGTGGTCACCTAGTGGGGGATAATGAATACGCACTGGAGCCATGGCTGCTGACACCCATCAGAAATGCACACACACCTGAAAATGAACTCCATAATGAGGCACACGCACAAACATGAATCATAATACAGTGTGTGTTTGGGATGCTCAAGTCATGGTTCCAGTGCCTGGACACATCTGGTGGAGACTTGAAGTACTCACCAACTATATGTACCCAAATTGTCCTTCTATGTACTATGCTACACAATATGATCCAGCAGAAACAGCTGCAGCAGGAACAGCATGGGGCAGGGCCACACAGCCCCCCACCATTGCCAAGGCCTGCACAGGCACAGAGTGACTCAGAGGAGGAACAACCTGAACCTGCCCCAGTAGGCAGAAGAAGGCATGCCCAGTATGTCCTAGCCTTGGCAAAGAGGCAATGCATAGCACATGCACTGACACAGTAGGGACCTAGTGAATGACACCTTTCTCTCTGACTCGCACATACAGTGAAAGGGATGCCAAACATGACACTACCTGTGCTTAACCATGTATAGGGAGTGTACTATGTGCATCTGACATAAGCAGCCCTGCAGCACCACCCTCAATACTGGGACACCCACAAGGTAAGTGACTCACACATGCCAGTTGGAGGGGGTCACATACCCAACAACAGTTACAGCCAGCAGGATAGGTGTAGACAAACACAAACAAATGCTGTACTATGGCCTCTGAATGAGCACTATGGGTAACCCCTCCCTCAGGCCTACACAGACAGACTACAGCAGGCCAGGCAGTTGGATGTAAGTTGTGAAGGCTAGGAAGTCAGAAACTAATATGTAGATAGTTAAAGCTAAGATCTATAGTACATTGGTATGCCTCTACCCAGCACGATAGGTAAGACTACAGACTGAAATGGAGTACCTGACATACCAGTACAGTCCTAGCAAATGTGTAAAAGTGTCAGGTGTGCCCCCCATCCTATGTACACTTATAGTATCAGTCAGGTGTGCTCCCCCCATGCCTGTGTAGAAATTTAGAAACAGTCAGGTGTGTCCCCCCCACTATGCAGAAATGTAGCAACAGTTAATACCAAATGACCAATGGATACCCTGCAGACACAGCATGCTACCTGTTGGTGTACAATACAAAGGTCAGCACCGCAGTACAAACTACCTGGACTTGATCCACACATGCAATATAGATGGTCATACTGGGCATGCTCACACATTTAAAGGAATGAAGGCAATGTCAGTCAACAACATACTGAAAGGTCATACTTGGCATGCTCACACACTTAAACACATGAAGGCCATGTCTGCAAACACCAGTAGACCAGACATATCTGGCAGCCTCAATTCTTAGTGCAGAAACAGGTCAGTATGCACCACTCCTGCCTTGCACACACAGTGGACAGACATATATGTAAGGACAACACACTATAATAAGCCAAAGGCAGACAGACATAGATGTGTGGAAGAGGGTGACCATGACAAGGAGCCATCCGGGCCTGTCCCACCCAGCACACAGCCAAAGGGCCCCAAACATATAAGGTGCAGATGTCACTCATTGCAGATACTAGCCACCAGTATCTGTCAGCATGACAGACTATGTGGTGCACATGCCGGCTGTGCAACATGAGTGTACAAGGAAGTAGTCATCTAGTAGCTGTATACACGTACCTGTGACATATGACCCCGTGCATGCCCACCTGTGGCATGTCAACCCCTACATGAAAGGGTTATGGCCCATGCACACACTGCCCTCCCCATAGCAGTATTATGACAAGCCTGCTGAGGTCATCCAATGTGAAATACACCTTTGGGAGAGCTGTGACTCAGTAATTCCATGGCGCGTCCCATAACTGTGTACTGCTGTAGTGATAAAGTAGTTAGGTAGTAGTTCTAACCCCAGACTTGGCAAGTGTGTGTTTGTGTGCGTGTCTGTCTGACTGTGTAGACTGAAATTCTTTTTAGGCTACTCACACTCCGTACAATTCATATACTCAACTTTGGCAAGGCTGCTGATGTCACTCACCTAGAAATACACCTCTGGAAAAGTCATGACCAAGTACTTTTTGTAGCACATCCTGTAACTGTGTACTGCTGTAGTATGATAAAGTAGTTGGGTAGGTGTTCTAACCCCAGACTTGGCAACTGTGAGTGTGTGAATCTGTGTGTCTTTGTGTCTCTGACTGAGTAGAGAACAATGCTTTTTAGGTTACTTACACCCCTTAAAATTCATATACTCAACTTTGGCAAGGCTGCTGATGTCACCCACCTAGAAATACACCGCTGCGAAGGTTGAGGCTCAGTAAACTCTGTAGCGTGTCCTGTAGCTGTGTACTGCTATAGTGTGATTTACAACTGTGGTAGGGTTCTATTTCCACCCATGGCAGTTCTGGATGTTTTATGTGTGTTTCAATGTTTATGTATGGAGCAATGCATTATAGGCTACTCACTCGCAGTACATTTCAAATGTCCTACTTTGGCAATCCTACTGATGTCATTCATTGTGAAATACAACTTTTGGGAGAAAGCTCTTTAGTAATCCCTGTGGTGCGACCTATAACTGCTCTATGCTGTAGTGTGATATAGACCTTGGTCAGGGGTTCTATAACCACACATGTCAGTTGTGGATGTTTTGTGTGTGTCTCGCTGTCTGTGTAGGGAGCAATACATTTTAGGCTAGTCACTCACAATACAGTTGAAATGCCCTACTTTGGTAATCCTGCTGATGTCATTCGTTGTGAAATACACCTTTAGGGAAAAAGTACTGCAGCAATGTATCTGGTGCATACTATAACTGTGTAGTGTAACAAACTATTTAGGTAGGGATTCTACTCCCAGACATGACAGGTGTGTGTGTGTTTGTAACTTGTATCCTGTGTAGAGGTGGTTGTGAGTATGGGCAATATGGAGGGGGTTTTGCTTATTTCTTTTATGATGGCCCTACTATATATCACAATGTCAACCATACATGGATAACAGATCTAAATTAGCTGAGAGGCTGGGGTGCAAAGCCATACCCATACATGTGACATCAAGGCCAGCCAATCAAAGTTAGCAACCCCACTATTACCCATAGCACACACTCAACCATGTGTCATACGCACACACATGCCTAGGCAACAGTCAATATGCGGGTAGTACACTCCAGATTGGCCACTGATAGTAACTATGCAGTGATAGCAGTGGGCTACAGAGGGCATGTCACCCTGCCCAATATGCACGTACATGCAGACAGTGCACCTCCACCATGTTCCCCAATGGACACCTGCACCACATGTGGTGCCTTCACATGTGACTCACAATGGACATACCATGTCTGACAACATGCCCTGTATGGACAGATGACACTGACATCAGTGAATGCTGTTAGCATGCTATCAATGTAAGTGCAGGGTAAACCTGCTGCCCATTACCAGTTCCTGCCACAGGTGGGCAAGACTGGCACATCTGATGATAATCTGTGTTCATAACATGGGCCAGGCAACCCAGGTACAGTTCCACATGTCACTGTACATGCATGTGGGAGGTGTGCACATCCCAGACACCATACATGTCATGGACTAAGGAACACATACATGGCATATGATGTACAGCATTGGCCACACACAATAGTCACCCAGGTGACTGGATGGGGGATGCAATACCCACCTGTGTGGGCAAATGCAGAAACTACAGGCCGGAGCCACAATGCAGACCATTGTCATGTGGCCTGATGCCAAGGTATACCCATCGGCTACCCTTGTACAGCCTACTGACACAGTTGACCACCACACACCCGTGCAGACATACACCCATGCATGTCAGAACTGGCACCCTGTGTGTTCGTGTGTATGTGTTGTATGGTGCATATGTCCACATCCACACTCACTACAACCCTCCAGGGCATACTGAAGCATGCTGTCTGATGTCTGACACCTCCTCATACTCTTTGCCCATATGACCTCCATATGACCTGTGTGGTGCATGTGATACCTGCACATTGATGTGTTGTGGCAATCCCACTAGTAATGAGTTGCACTCCTGGCCCTGCCAAGTGGGTCAATGTGTGTGCGTCCATGTATGAGTGTGCCTGTGTTGATGGCACCTGTTCATGCACACAGGCATGTGTACATCACCTACTGTATATCTGCCATATCCCTGTTGCAGATGTCACTCACCATCAGATATATGTTCTGAGTTCTCCACATCAGGTAACTCATGTGGTGCATCCAATAACTGCATCGAACTGTGATAGCACTACATAGTTGTCGGGGGTTTGATACCCTGTACTGGTAGGTGTGTCACAAAACATGCTTCAGTTTTACTCTCCCACCCCTCCCTGACATGTATTTGCCTCTGTCTGCCTCCCCACTCCCTCTCTGGTGGATGTGGTGACCCACACCTGCCTTGCTTAGGCAGCAGCATGTGTATTTTAAGTGATGCTCATGATCAGCTGATGGTCTCTGCATGAATTGCAACCCTCCCCTAGCTGATTGCATGTGCAACAACTGTGGTAACATTCCCATAGCCAATTGCATGGAAACACACTCCAATACCTAGGAACATCATGGTGGTGTTGGCCCTTTTCAGTCACTGTGAGCAGGAACAAGATCTGTTGTTTGGCAAACAGCATCTCAAATGGATTGGGGATTTACCTCTAACAACATACAATGTGGAAAGAGGGCAACAAACAGGAGGCGGATGTGCCTGACCTGACTACAGACTGTAAGTTCTGCTATACTGCATTTGGAGTAATGTTGGTTTAACAGTGTTTGTCTGGATATGCCTGTCATACATGTCACAATACCTGCTATGTCAGTTCCATGTATATGAGGAATCCCCATCTGCAGGGTCATCTGCAGACTAGGCAGTGTTGTGCCTTTGGTTTCATGTGTTAGCCACGATGCATCTATCTGTGGAATGCAGAAGGCAGTGTGAGGATTGCAGTCTGTAGATAGTGAAGGCCATGACAGTTACTGACTTCATATCCCTCAAAGGACATATGTTGCAACAAACCCCGTTACAATGGAAAATATATGAGGTTATCACAGCAATATGTCTATACTGGCCCTGTGTATGTGCTGTCAGCCACACCTCTGTCAACCTTTGTACATATGTCATGCATGAAGTGGTGCATATGTGCTGCACACCATAAATAGTGTCATCATATCTTATAACAAGCCAGTGATATATCAGATTGCTACATATGTCATGTACAGTAGGGGTTATAATTCATGACATAAGCTGGACATTCTGTGGATGTTTGTACAGTACTGAGGTCTGTGTAGTGATGGTGAATGTCGGCAGTGTGTGTATTGTTAATATGTACTTTAGCCTGTGTACAGACTGTGGTAGATGTCATTGTTCTAGCTCCCCTTCTATCAGATGTTACATGCTGCCCCACTGTATGTTACTGTTTTGCCGTACATGTTTGAAAGACCATACACACACATGTCCCATACCACAGACAGCCATCAGACCAAACTGTGTAGCAGCCCAGTATATGTATGGTCAGTCTGTGAGTGGCACATATGAGGATGGTGTAGAACAGATAGTCATATACTGTAATATTATGCTAGCTTACCATATGTGGCTGTGGCTGTGTTCACATTGGTTGTGGTTATGCACTGTCACACAGATGTATCTTACCCTGTGCTGTGACATGGCTTTTGAGCCTGCTATATATGCAGGTACATGTACATTCCCCCATAGGAGATGTAGGCCAGTGTTGAGCCAGTCTGCCTGTAGCCTGCACAGTGCATTGTTACATGCCTAGCAGCTTAGTGTACTTAACCAGCGGGATGTCATGTGCAGATACTTGCCAGATGTACTGCTGCCGGGCCTCCCTTAAAGGTCATGTATGTCAGACAGAGCAGTGGGATGCTGTACAGATGTATGTCAATATCTAGTGGATAGTATGTGTCCATGGCACCCCTGTACCAGCAGTCATTATGTGTCAGGCCAGACAGGAGTGTGTGAATCCAAAACCTATGGTGCCAAATGTATACCAGTCATTATGTGTTATACCCATCTACATGGCTGTCTACATCCATATTGTCAGGCCTGGTACACATGTTGTGCACTAAGGGATTATGTGTATACCTCTGGACTGTACAGGGTGTGTCTGAAGTTCCATATATAGTGGCCAATATCTCTGCTGCACTCCACAGGGGTATTACATGCTAGCGGCGGTACTTTACAATGATTTCCTTAGGATGCCTGTCAGTAGCCAATGGCACACATGTTATAAGCAGATGTCACCTTCCACACACACCATGTCTGTGAAGACAATCCCAATGATAGTAGTAGTAGTCTAGTAATATACATGTTATACATACCTGACATCCCCTTGCACTACGACTTTGGGACTATAGGGGATGGGGTAGGGCTACACTCTGTGTCCAGGACATATGGTGGAAATATATGTACAAATACTTATCCAGATAGCCATATATATATATATATATATATATATATATATATATATATATATATATATATATATATATATATATATATATATATATATACATATATATATATATATATATATATATATATATATATATATAATTACACATGTGTACTACTACCAATTACCACTGTCATGGCAACCACCCACTATAAATCCCTACAGCATGTGGGCAGGGTCCCTTTACATTTCCTGTGTGATGGACATCCTTCCTGTGTGCGGGCATCAGTGTTACAGATAGCAGGTTGCAATACCTCTTACAGGAGAACCTGCACACTCAGAGCGACCACATATTTGTAGGAGGATCAGGAACTACAGACAGACTGTGAGTAGAGTTGTGTTATGCTTTGCATAGTACTGGTGTTACAGGGTGTGTGTGTGTACATATTAGTGTACCTTGGAATGCAGTCTGTCTGCATAGCTCACTACTGTGGGCCTATCCTCTTGCTGGACAGAGGTATGCCTGTCATGTGCTGTCCATCCACCACACAGGTCCTGTGTCAGATATAACACTGGCAGTGTGTGTGTGTTGCATGCTATCAGTTCATGGCTACAGCCATTTCTATTTCTAATCTCAATTCCCTGACTAAGGGTATGTTGCAGACTATCCTGTAACACCAGCACCTTGCTTAGTGTATGGCAACAGTGTTCCACATATGTGCCTGTGTTCCAGCCTCTGTCCTCCATCTACATACCAAGCTTTGCATATATGTCATGCTGTTGGGGGTTGTTCTGTAGTGGGCTGTGAGTATATCACACTGTCATTGCTGCCATTAGTCCACTGCTGTTGTATCCCCCACACATACAGTGGGGCTGGGGCCATATATGTGTGGGCATCACCTACACAACACGACAGTGGTATATGGGCATGTATTATTGAGTCTAGGTGGGGAGCACCATAAATGACCTAGGCTGTTACAAAATGTGGGGGTATCAGGGTGAGCTGCCACAAGGTATCTAGATGTATAGTACTGTATACTTCACCTATATTGACATTACTTACATGAACTGGGGTACTGCGTGCCTACTGCCTCCTGCCATACAGACTGTTCTGTTTGTTATGCCTTGTTATGTACCAGTTACAACCCATTTGATCACAAAACATCTTTACCTCCTAGGGAGTTTATACAGAGTGTAGATGGATGCTGCTGAACTACACACCTGCAGTACATACTGTTGATTGTTTGGTATCCTGTGGCCCAATCTGTCTTCACTATTGTACAATTTGAAGGGCTTGGCCTGGACAGCAACAGTTGTGAACCTTTCCAGACTACTGTATTAGTGTAATTGTTTCACAGTTGCAGTATTCTGTTTATATGGTTGTCAGTATCTGAACAGCTATATGACATGGCATATAGAAGTGTTATAGTACACAATTAAAGGATTCCCATTTCTGCAAACCTGTTTGTGGTGTCTTTCCTATGACCTTTCTATGGGTATATATTGTAGGCAATGATTGACATTAGTATGGGTGGCCCATACACTGTCCAGTTGTTCAGGTGTTAACTGTAGGCATAGTGGTTGTTCCATATTGTGTGCACCTTCAACATATGTAACTTACTTATATGTATATATATATATATATATATATATATATATATATATATATATATATATATATATATATATATGTATCTGCATATCTGTGTCTGTGTATCTGTATCCTGGGGATGTTGATGGCTACCACATATTACATGTCCTATGGGAGGCAGACTGTACTTGGTAGTGTATTGCAGGGCGCATGTGTTTGGCTGTGGGGGGATGCCTATTCATACAAGACGTATAGTGTGTGGGGCCTCTCAACCTCATTAACGGTGCATGTGGACTTATGTGTATTTGTTAATCTGCAATTGCTATCTACAGATGTATGGTCATATATACCTATATAGATACATATATCTGCTAACATATATATAACTATGTCCGTATATACCTACATAGATATATATCTGCATACACATATGTAACGTGCTGTGTATATGTAGACATATAGGTGTCGACACATATATGTGTTGATTTAGGCATATGCATGTATATATGTGCATATATAGTGATATATATGTATATAGAGTTAGTAAAACAAAATATATATTTATATATATGTGATCATATATGATGACCCTGGTCTGCAGGGACATGGAATATATCAACAATGATCCCATGGCCAATGTCACTGGTAATCTTAACACATGGGACCCCACCAATGTTGGCCTTGTCAAAGGCAGAGAATACAACCTGAATCTGGTATACCTCCTTGACGCAATCATGACAGGTGTAGATGAGGGTTAGGAGGTGCACAATGCCTATGTAGATCTTAGCAGGCTTTTGTGTACCATCCCACATGTAGGAATGTGTGTAGATGTTAAGGGATCTACCTCCGTTCACAGAATAGGTTTCCACCAGGACTGCTTGGCAAATGCTAACATTCCACAGGTGCCATCCCATGGACATAACAGTACTTCACAGGTCATAGATGTGTTAATGCCCTCCTCCACACTGTAGAGGTGTGCAGCACTACTGGGGTTGCTATAACTCATTGGGTGTGGCTGTTGTGAACACATCCGTCATCATTGCAGTTACTGTTGCGTCTATCCCCCCACATAGCTGTCTGTAATACTGTACAGTGTATGTAATCAGATTGTTAGTTGTTGTTTACACCATTCACAGTAGTTGAGCACTTCACACCATCCTAAGGGTAGGGCTATGTCACCGGCATTGGCACACTCATGTTACTGAGGTGAGGATTGCAGTAGAGTGGGGAAAGGGACATACACCTTGCTGTTAGCATATTCAATGTCATCCACATTGTAGACTGCATATATAGCAATGTGTGGTTGTGCCTATCCTGTCTTGGTGGGATTACATGGGCAACAGATGTGTTACCTGCACAGGGACATACCTCCATGTGTACAGTCTTGTACCTGTACTGCACCCAAACCAAAGGCTCTGTGTGTTGTACTTAGTCATGTCATGTGTACCACCCACTACACTTACTGGTGTCCACTGTAGAAGGTCTGCTGACACCACTACACTCCACGTGGGACAGCAGAGTAATCCAGGCTGCAGAGAGCTGAATAAGCGACTTTTCTTGATACTAAGTATATTTTTTGTTGCTTTCCACATCTGAACACCTAGCAACTGTATTTCGCCTGCCTTTCTGTTACATTGAAGCTGTTTTTACTGCATTTAACTTAATATTGCACTTGGAATCCTTGTTTGTTACTATTTGACTGTATTTGTAGCAAATTCTTCTGTGTAAGCTGTAGTAGCTGATTCATAGCATTTATAAGTGTTTGCTGTACCTGTTTCTGCCTGTTTTGTGAAAAAAAAGAAAAAAAAGAAAAATATCTCTTGTTTTTCCTGCTTTACTAGTTTAGTCCAGTTTCAGAGTTGCTGATTCCTGGGCTTTGGTTGTAGTTCCTGTGTACTGTTTCCTTGCCTTATTTGGGGAAGGGAAGCTACCTTGCTTTCCTGCTTTACTAGTTTAGTCCAGTTTCAGAGTTGCTGATTCCTGGGCTTTGGTTGTAGTTCCTGTGTACTGTTTCCTTGCCTTATTTGGGGGAAGGGAAGCTACCTTGCTTACCAGTGGGAGTGGGAAGCATTGAGCTGCCTTTGGTCCAGTTTTGTGAGGTTTCAGCCAGTAACTAGTAGTTTATTGGTCGTTTTGGGCCAGTTTCTAGCTTTTTCCAGCCACCTGGTATAAAACTTTCAGCTTGTACCTACTCAGCACAGACTCCACGTGGGCCAGCAGAGTAATCCAGGCTGCAGAGAGCTGAATAAGCGACTTTTCTTGATACTAAGTATATTTTTGTTGCTTTCCACATCTGAATACCTAGCAACTGTATTTCGCCTGCCTTTCTGTTACATTGAAGCTGTTTTACTGCATTTAACTTAATATTGCACTTGGAATCCTTGTTTGTTACTATTTGACTGTA
This sequence comes from Protopterus annectens, assembly GCF_019279795.1. Classification (NCBI taxonomy): domain Eukaryota; kingdom Metazoa; phylum Chordata; order Ceratodontiformes; family Protopteridae; genus Protopterus; species Protopterus annectens. The sequence goes on along the minus strand of NC_056728.1, from coordinate 344,556,216 downwards.
TTTGTAGCAAATTCTTCTGTGTAAGCTGTAGTAGCTGATTCATAGCATTTATAAGTGTTTGCTGTACCTGTTTCTGCCTGTTTTGTGAAAAAAAGAAAAAAGAAAAAATATCTCTTGTTTTTCCTGCTTTACTAGTTTAGTCCAGTTTCAGAGTTGCTGATTCCTGGGCTTTGGTTGTAGTTCCTGTGTACTGTTTCCTTGCCTTATTTGGGCGAAGGGAAGCTACATTGCTTTCCTGCTTTACTAGTTTAGTCCAGTTTCAGAGTTGCTGATTCCTGGGCTTTGGTTGTAGTTCCTGTGTACTGTTTCCTTGCCTTATTTGGGGAAGGGAAGCTACCTTGCTTACCAGTGGGAGTGGGAAGCATTGAGCTGCCTTTGTCCAGTTTTGTGAGGTTTCAGCCAGTAACTAGTAGTTTATTGGTCGTTTTGGGCCAGTTTCTAGCTTTTTCCAGCCCCTGGTATAAAACTTTCAGCTTGTACCTACTCAGCACAGACTCCACGTGGGCCAGCAGAGTAATCCAGGCTGCAGAGAGCTGAATAAGCGACTTTTCTTGATACTAAGTATATTTTTTGTTGCTTTCCACATCTGAATACCTAGCAACTGTATTTTGCCTGCCTTTCTGTTACATTGAAGCTGTTTTTACTGCATTTAACTTAATATTGCACTTGGAATCCTTGTTTGTTACTATTTGACTGTATTTGTAGCAAATTCTTCTGTGTAAGCTGTAGTAGCTGATTCATAGCATTTATAAGTGTTTGCTGTACCTGTTTCCGCCTGTTTTGTGAAAAAAAAAGAAAAAAAAGAAAAATATCTCTTGTTTTTCCTGCTTTACTAGTTTAGTCCAGTTTCAGAGTTGCTGATTCCTGGGCTTTGGTTGTAGTTCCTGTGTACTGTTTCCTTGCCTTATTTGGCTGAAGGGAAGCTACCTTGCTTTCCTGCTTTACTAGTTTAGTCCAGTTTCAGAGTTGCTGATTCCTGGGCTTTGGTTGTAGTTCCTGTGTACTGTTTCCTTGCCTTATTTGGGGAAGGAAGCTACCTTGCTTACCAGTGGGAGTGGGAAGCATTGAGCTGCCTTTTGTCCAGTTTTGTGAGGTTTCAGCCAGTAACTAGTAGTTTATTGGTCGTTTTGGGCCAGTTTCTAGCTTTTTCCAGCCCCCTGGTATAAAACTTTCAGCTTGTACCTACTCAGCACAGACTCCACGTGGGCCAGCAGAGTAATCCAGGCTGCAGAGAGCTGAATAAGCGACTTTTCTTGATACTAAGTATATTTTTTGTTGCTTTCCACATCTGAATACCTAGCAACTGTATTTTGCCTGCCTTTCTGTTACATTGAAGCTGTTTTTACTGCATTTAACTTAATATTGCACTTGGAATCCTTGTTTGTTACTATTTGACTGTATTTGTAGCAAATTCTTCTGTGTAAGCTGTTTTAGCTGATTCATAGCATTTATAAGTGTTTGCTGTACCTGTTTCTGCCTGTTTTGTGAAAAAAAAAGAAAAAAAGAAAAAATATCTCTTGTTTTTCCTGCTTTACTAGTTTAGTCCAGTTTCAGAGTTGCTGATTCCTGGGCTTTGGTTGTAGTTCCTGTGTACTGTTTCCTTGCCTTATTTGGGGGAAGGGAAGCTACCTTGCTTTCCTGCTTTACTAGTTTAGTCCAGTTTCAGAGTTGCTGATTCCTGGGCTTTGGTTGTAGTTCCTGTGTACTGTTTCCTTGCCTTATTTGGGGAAGGGAAGCTACCTTGCTTACCAGTGGGAGTGGGAAGCATTGAGCTGCCTTTTGTCCAGTTTTGTGAGGTTTCAGCCAGTAACTAGTAGTTTATTGGTCGTTTTGGGCCAGTTTCTAGCTTTTTCCAGCCCCTGGTATAAAACTTTCAGCTTGTACCTACTCAGCACAGACTCCACGTGGGCCAGCAGAGTAATCCAGGCTGCAGAGAGCTGAATAAGCGACTTTTCTTGATACTAAGTATATTTTTGTTGCTTTCCACATCTGAATACCTAGCAACTGTATTTTGCCTGCCTTTCTGTTACATTGAAGCTGTTTTACTGCATTTAACTTAATATTGCACTTGGAATCCTTGTTTGTTACTATTTGACTGTATTTGTAGCAAATTCTTCTGTGTAAGCTGTAGTAGCTGATTCATAGCATTTATAAGTGTTTGCTGTACCTGTTTCTGCCTGTTTTGTGAAAAAAGAAAAAAAGAAAAAAATATCTCTTGTTTTCCTGCTTTACTAGTTTAGTCCAGTTTCAGAGTTGCTGATTCCTGGGCTTTGGTTGTAGTTCCTGTGTACTGTTTCCTTGCCTTATTTGGGGAAGGGAAGCTACCTTGCTTTCCTGCTTGACTAGTTTAGTCCAGTTTCAGAGTTGCTGATTCCTGGGCTTTGGTTGTAGTTCCTGTGTACTGTTTCCTTGCCTTATTTGGGGAAGGAAGCTACCTTGCTTACCAGTGGGAGTGGGAAGCATTGAGCTGCCTTTTGTCCAGTTTTGTGAGGTTTCAGCCAGTAACTAGTAGTTTATTGGTCGTTTTGGGCCAGTTTCTAGCTTTTTCCAGCCCCTGGTATAAAACTTTCAGCTTGTACCTACTCAGCACAGACTCCACGTGGGCCAGCAGAGTAATCCAGGCTGCAGAGAGCTGAATAAGCGACTTTTCTTGATACTAAGTATATTTTTGTTGCTTTCCACATCTGAATACCTAGCAACTGTATTTTGCCTGCCTTTCTGTTACATTGAAGCTGTTTTTACTGCATTTAACTTAATATTGCACTTGGAATCCTTGTTTGTTACTATTTGACTGTATTTGTAGCAAATTCTTCTGTGTAAGCTGTAGTAGCTGATTCATAGCATTTATAAGTGTTTGCTGTACCTGTTTCTGCCTGTTTTGTGAAAAAAAAAAAAAAAAAATATCTCTTGTTTTTCCTGCTTTACTAGTTTAGTCCAGTTTCAGAGTTGCTGATTCCTGGGCTTTGGTTGTAGTTCCTGTGTACTGTTTCCTTGCCTTATTTGGGGAAGGGAAGCTACCTTGCTTTCCTGCTTTACTAGTTTAGTCCAGTTTCAGAGTTGCTGATTCCTGGGCTTTGGTTGTAGTTCCTGTGTACTGTTTCCTTGCCTTATTTGGGGAAGGAAGCTACCTTGCTTACCAGTGGGAGTGGGAAGCATTGAGCTGCCTTTTGTCCAGTTTTGTGAGGTTTCAGCCAGTAACTAGTAGTTTATTGGTCGTTTTGGGCCAGTTTCTAGCTTTTCCAGCCCCTGGTATAAAACTTTCAGCTTGTACCTACTCAGCACAGACTCCACGTGGGCCAGCAGAGTAATCCAGGCTGCAGAGAGCTGAATAAGCGACTTTTCTTGATACTAAGTATATTTTTGTTGCTTTCCACATCTGAATACCTAGCAACTGTATTTTGCCTGCCTTTCTGTTACATTGAAGCTGTTTTACTGCATTTAACTTAATATTGCACTTGGAATCCTTGTTTGTTACTATTTGACTGTATTTGTAGCAAATTCTTCTGTGTAAGCTGTAGTAGCTGATTCATAGCATTTATAAGTGTTTGCTGTACCTGTTTCTGCCTGTTTTGTGAAAAAAAAAAAAAAGAAAAAAAATATCTCTTGTTTTTCCTGCTTTACTAGTTTAGTCCAGTTTCAGAGTTGCTGATTCCTGGGCTTTGGTTGTAGTTCCTGTGTACTGTTTCCTTGCCTTATTTGGGGAAGGAAGCTACCTTGCTTTCCTGCTTTACTAGTTTAGTCCAGTTTCAGAGTTGCTGATTCCTGGCTTTGGTTGTAGTTCCTGTGTACTGTTTCCTTGCCTTATTTGGGGAAGGGAAGCTACCTTGCTTACCAGTGGGAGTGGGAAGCATTGAGCTGCCTTTGTCCAGTTTTGTGAGGTTTCAGCCAGTAACTAGTAGTTTATTGGTTGTTTTGGGCCAGTTTCTAGCTTTTTCCAGACCCTGGTATAAAACTTTCAGCTTGTACCTACTCAGCACAGACTCCACGTGGGCCAGCAGAGTAATCCAGGCTGCAGAGAGCTGAATAAGCGACTTTTCTTGATACTAAGTATATTTTTTGTTGCTTTCCACATCTGAATACCTAGCAACTGTATTTTGCCTGCCTTTCTGTTACATTGAAGCTGTTTTTACTGCATTTAACTTAATATTGCACTTGGAATCCTTGTTTGTTACTATTTGACTGTATTTGTAGCAAATTCTTCTGTGTAAGCTGTTTTAGCTGATTCATAGCATTTATAAGTGTTTGCTGTACCTGTTTCTGCCTGTTTTGTGAAAAAAAAGAAAAAAAGAAAAAAATATCTCTTGTTTTTCCTGCTTTACTAGTTTAGTCCAGTTTCAGAGTTGCTGATTCCTGGGCTTTGGTTGTAGTTCCTGTGTACTGTTTCCTTGCCTTATTTGGGGGAAGGGAAGCTACCTTGCTTTCCTGCTTTACTAGTTTAGTCCAGTTTCAGAGTTGCTGATTCCTGGGCTTTGGTTGTAGTTCCTGTGTACTGTTTCCTTGCCTTATTTGGGGAAGGAAGCTACCTTGCTTACCAGTGGGAGTGGGAAGCATTGAGCTGCCTTTGTCCAGTTTTGTGAGGTTTCAGCCAGTAACTAGTAGTTTATTGGTCGTTTTGGGCCAGTTTCTAGCTTTTTCCAGCCCCTGGTATAAAACTTTCAGCTTGTACCTACTCAGCACAGACTCCACGTGGGCCAGCAGAGTAATCCAGGCTGCAGAGAGCTGAATAAGCGACTTTTCTTGATACTAAGTATATTTTTGTTGCTTTCCACATCTGAATACCTAGCAACTGTATTTTGCCTGCCTTTCTGTTACATTGAAGCTGTTTTTACTGCATTTAACTTAATATTGCACTTGGAATCCTTGTTTGTTACTATTTGACTGTATTTGTAGCAAATTCTTCTGTGTAAGCTGTAGTAGCTGATTCATAGCATTTATAAGTGTTTGCTGTACCTGTTTCTGCCTGTTTTGTGAAAAAAAAAAAAAAGAAAAAATATCTCTTGTTTTTCCTGCTTTACTAGTTTAGTCCAGTTTCAGAGTTGCTGATTCCTGGGCTTTGGTTGTAGTTCCTGTGTACTGTTTCCTTGCCTTATTTGGGGAAGGGAAGCTACCTTGCTTTCCTGCTTTACTAGTTTAGTCCAGTTTCAGAGTTGCTGATTCCTGGGCTTTGGTTGTAGTTCCTGTGTACTGTTTCCTTGCCTTATTTGGGGAAGGAAGCTACCTTGCTTACCAGTGGGAGTGGGAAGCATTGAGCTGCCTTTTGTCCAGTTTTGTGAGGTTTCAGCCAGTAACTAGTAGTTTATTGGTCGTTTTGGGCCAGTTTCTAGCTTTCCAGCCCCTGGTATAAAACTTTCAGCTTGTACCTACTCAGCACAGACTCCACGTGGGCCAGCAGAGTAATCCAGGCTGCAGAGAGCTGAATAAGCGACTTTTCTTGATACTAAGTATATTTTTTGTTGCTTTCCACATCTGAATACCTAGCAACTGTATTTTGCCTGCCTTTCTGTTACATTGAAGCTGTTTTTACTGCATTTAACTTAATATTGCACTTGGAATCCTTGTTTGTTACTATTTGACTGTATTTGTAGCAAATTCTTCTGTGTAAGCTGTTTTAGCTGATTCATAGCATTTATAAGTGTTTGCTGTACCTGTTTCTGCCTGTTTTGTGAAAAAAAGAAAAAAAAGGAAAATATCTCTTGTTTTCCTGCTTTACTAGTTTAGTCCAGTTTCAGAGTTGCTGATTCCTGGGCTTTGGTTGTAGTTCCTGTGTACTGTTTCCTTGCCTTATTTGGGGGAAGGGAAGCTACCTTGCTTTCCTGCTTTACTAGTTTAGTCCAGTTTCAGAGTTGCTGATTCCTGGGCTTTGGTTGTAGTTCCTGTGTACTGTTTCCTTGCCTTATTTGGGGGAAGGGAAGCTACCTTGCTTACCAGTGGGAGTGGGAAGCATTGAGCTGCCTTTTGTCCAGTTTTGTGAGGTTTCAGCCAGTAACTAGTAGTTTATTGGTCGTTTTGGGCCAGTTTCTAGCTTTTTCCAGACACTGGTATAAAACTTTCAGCTTGTACCTACTCAGCACAGACTCCACGTGGGCCAGCAGAGTAATCCAGGCTGCAGAGAGCTGAATAAGCGACTTTTCTTGATACTAAGTATATTTTTGTTGCTTTCCACATCTGAATACCTAGCAACTGTATTTTGCCTGCCTTTCTGTTACATTGAAGCTGTTTTTACTGCATTTAACTTAATATTGCACTTGGAATCCTTGTTTGTTACTATTTGACTGTATTTGTAGCAAATTCTTCTGTGTAAGCTGTAGTAGCTGATTCATAGCATTTATAAGTGTTTGCTGTACCTGTTTCTGCCTGTTTTGTGAAAAAAAGAAAAAAAGAAAAAATATCTCTTGTTTTTCCTGCTTTACTAGTTTAGTCCAGTTTCAGAGTTGCTGATTCCTGGGCTTTGGTTGTAGTTCCTGTGTACTGTTTCCTTGCCTTATTTGGGGAAGGGAAGCTACCTTGCTTTCCTGCTTTACTAGTTTAGTCCAGTTTCAGAGTTGCTGATTCCTGGGCTTTGGTTGTAGTTCCTGTGTACTGTTTCCTTGCCTTATTTGGGGAAGGGAAGCTACCTTGCTTACCAGTGGGAGTGGGAAGCATTGAGCTGCCTTTGTCCAGTTTTGTGAGGTTTCAGCCAGTAACTAGTAGTTTATTGGTCGTTTTGGGCCAGTTTCTAGCTTTTCCAGCCCCTGGTATAAAACTTTCAGCTTGTACCTACTCAGCACAGACTCCACGTGGGCCAGCAGAGTAATCCAGGCTGCAGAGAGCTGAATAAGCGACTTTTCTTGATACTAAGTATATTTTTGTTGCTTTCCACATCTGAATACCTAGCAACTGTATTTAGCCTGCCTTTCTGTTACATTGAAGCTGTTTTACTGCATTTAACTTAATATTGCACTTGGAATCCTTGTTTGTTACTATTTGACTGTATTTGTAGCAAATTCTTCTGTGTAAGCTGTAGTAGCTGATTCATAGCATTTATAAGTGTTTGCTGTACCTGTTTCTGCCTGTTTTGTGAAAAAAAGAAAAAAAGAAAAAATATCTCTTGTTTTTCCTGCTTTACTAGTTTAGTCCAGTTTCAGAGTTGCTGATTCCTGGGCTTTGGTTGTAGTTCCTGTGTACTGTTTCCTTGCCTTATTTGGGGAAGGGAAGCTACCTTGCTTTCCTGCTTTACTAGTTTAGTCCAGTTTCAGAGTTGCTGATTCCTGGGCTTTGGTTGTAGTTCCTGTGTACTGTTTCCTTGCCTTATTTGGGGAAGGGAAGCTACCTTGCTTACCAGTGGGAGTGGGAAGCATTGAGCTGCCTTTTGTCCAGTTTTGTGAGGTTTCAGCCAGTAACTAGTAGTTTATTGGTCGTTTTGGGCCAGTTTCTAGCTTTTTCCAGCGCCCTGGTATAAAACTTTCAGCTTGTACCTACTCAGCACAGACTCCACGTGGGCCAGCAGAGTAATCCAGGCTGCAGAGAGCTGAATAAGCGACTTTTCTTGATACTAAGTATATTTTTGTTGCTTTCCACATCTGAATACCTAGCAACTGTATTTTGCCTGCCTTTCTGTTACATTGAAGCTGTTTTTACTGCATTTAACTTAATATTGCACTTGGAATCCTTGTTTGTTACTATTTGACTGTATTTGTAGCAAATTCTTCTGTGTAAGCTGTAGTAGCTGATTCATAGCATTTATAAGTGTTTGCTGTACCTGTTTCTGCCTGTTTTGTGAAAAAAAAAAAAAAAAAAAATATCTCTTGTTTTTCCTGCTTTACTAGTTTAGTCCAGTTTCAGAGTTGCTGATTCCTGGGCTTTGGTTGTAGTTCCTGTGTACTGTTTCCTTGCCTTATTTGGGGAAGGAAGCTACCTTGCTTTCCTGCTTTACTAGTTTAGTCCAGTTTCAGAGTTGCTGATTCCTGGGCTTTGGTTGTAGTTCCTGTGTACTGTTTCCTTGCCTTATTTGGGGAAGGAAGCTACCTTGCTTACCAGTGGGAGTGGGAAGCATTGAGCTGCCTTTGTCCAGTTTTGTGAGGTTTCAGCCAGTAACTAGTAGTTTATTGGTCGTTTTGGGCCAGTTTCTAGCTTTTTCCAGCCCCTGGTATAAAAGCGCTCCTAAGCAGCGTTAAGCATGATTTAAGCGATTTAGTGAGCTGCCACTGTTGCACACTAGGGCAGTGCCGGTTAAGCAGGTTTAAACTATTCGGGCTACCTAAAGTCCACTCTTCAAATTTTCCCTTAAAACTACCTTCCTCGAACTATACTACTGATCAAATCAGTATCCTATAACTAAAAGATCAACTCTACTTGACTCCAAGTAGACTATTCTCTATCTATTAAACCTAGGACTTGCTCCTACAGTACTTATTACCTTGATACGGCACTCTTGTCATAGATAGTACCCCAAAAAGGCAACCCCCATTTCTCGGTCACCCGTCCCTGGAATCTTTTTAAAGTTTTTGTCTACCCTTCTAGCATGTCGAGGATCAGTTGCTAGTGTCCTCTCCTGCTCAGCTGGTGAACCTGAATATTGAGGCAATGTTTCAATTGCCTCATGTACCTGAACAACCCTTTCCTCCTCCCACAAAACACAAATACATGCGAGAGATGCAACTACGGCCAAACTGGAGGCTGTGCTCTCTCAACATAGGACTGGCAAGACCAGTCAGGAGGAGAAGGTTACCACACACACTATAGACCCAGTCTCACATAGTACCATTACAACCTCAAATCATACACATAAACACACAAAGACATACTCGGAGGCTCTGATCAAAAATCTACCAAAACAGCAGAGGCCACCAAAGCAGACACCCAAACAACCACCACCTCAGAACACAACACCCGCAACACATAGACCTCACAGTCAGAGTGTCAAACAGTCACAGCCCTTAAGGCCAAACACAATGCCAGACACACTAGTCATTGGTGACTCCATAGTCAGACTCACTGATGTCCCGCTCACCAGACTGAGTAAGGAGAAGGTCACAGTAAGCTGCCTGTCGGGCTAGAATCCGCCACATAGCAAGCACTCAGGTCTCTCAACAGCAGGTACAAATATGACTCAGTCATTGTCCACGCTGGTGTAAGCGACCTGAGATGTACCTCCTTGGACTACATGAAAAGAGACATTGAGGAGCTCTCTGATTATGTAGCCCAGGCAGGTATGACCCTGACCTTGAGCAGTATCCTACCTTCACCAAGAATGATGCCACAATACAGAGATAAGATGATCAGCTTTAACAATTGGCTTAAACACTGGTGTCATTCAAAGGGGATCCAGTATCTGTCTGCCTGGGATGACATGCTGGACAAGCCACGCTGCTCGCATGAGGGCTTGCACCTGTCACCCTGGGATTCGGATATTGGCAAAGGCTCTTGCCACCCCATAGTGCCTTTTTAGGCAAGGCTCAAATTCTAAACCTACCACCTAGAACACAAAAAGGAAAAAACTAAGGGTAATGCTGCTCAATGCCAGAAGTCTAAATCTCAAAATGCACGCACTCGAGGCCCTTCTCAGTATGGAGAACATCGATGTCTGTGCTGTCACAGAAACCTGGTTCAAGGCTCCTGAGAGCACCCCAGCGCTATCAGGTTTTACCTCATATCATGCGTTCCGGCCCCAAAATCCAGACAATACCAAGAAAGGAGGGGGGGTATCCATATTCATCAAGGACACCCACACCTGAAGACTGGTGGCAACGCACGATGCATCGGAGACCATCCAGGTGCAATTAACCATAGGCAAGACTGCTCTGCAAATTGTAGCATGTTACAGGCCACCCTCACAAACTCAGGAAACTCACATGGCCTTCCTGAAAACACTAGAGGGATAAATGTATCACCAAACACCATCATACTAGGTGACTTCAATTACCCTAATATAGACTGGGAACACTACTCAAGCCCAAACACCCTAGCCCAAAAGTTCCTGGAATTCATAAACTCAAATGCCATGGAACAACTAGTCACCATCCCCACAAGAGGAGATAACATACTTGATCTCATCATCACGAACATGGGAGCACAATGTTCAACACGAAGTATACCCTCACTGGTGAGATCAGATCACAAACTAATCTCGCTGGAGGTCCTCATCCCACCCCACCTGAAATAAAAAGACCACAGTAAAGAACTTCTCAAAGCCGACTTCACACTTCTAAAGACTAGTGTGGTCTCCTTTCAGGCCCCGAGCGTGGAAAACAATACTCAAGCAGCTGAATCACTTACAAGCGCCTTCTACCAGCACCTGCAGGACTGCATGGATAAGGCAATCCCAAGCAAAACAAAGACTCTTTGTACCAAAGGCAAGCGTCCAGTCTGGTGGACCCCAGCCATAAACAAACTCTACAACAAAGGAGGAAGCTACTACAAGATAGAGCAAAATCCTTAAAAGGTAAGACACCCTTGATCACTATAAGTAAAAACTAAGAGCTCTCATAAAATCATCCAAAGCAAATTTCGAGAAAAATAGCTAAAGACTCAAAAGACAATCATAAGGCCTTCTTTAGCTATGTTAGAAACCTAGGAGGAAACTCCCAGATATGCTCAGAACTAGTTCAAAATGATGTGAAGATTACTGATCCTATAGACATTGCCAACATACTGGCTGACAGGTTCAGTGCAAACTTCTCCCCCCTCCCAAAAGGACAGATATCTATACCAAATGAGTGCAGCCCCCCAAACATCTCCAGCGCCCAAGTGAGAACTGCTCTCTCCATAGCAAAAAACACAGCATCCATGGGACCCGATGGTGTCCCCGGCTGTGTGCTCCACGAACTCAATGAGGAATTAAACGGGCAGCTAGGACGGCTGTTTAATCAAAGTCTTCCCTCAGGATACGTACCCAGGGTGCGGCGCTCTGCAACGGTGTACCCACTTCACAAAGGCGGTGCCTCCTCAGACCCTGGAAATTACCGGCCCATTAGCTTGACAAGCCTTATCTGCAAAGCCATGGAGAGGATCATAATGGACCTCATAAATAAAGACATAGGAATTTGCAGACTTTGGATCCAACCCAGTTTGGCTTTGTCAAAGGCAGATCATGCCTTTTAAACTTGGTTGACTTTTTCGAAACAGTCACCAAAGCCATTGATGAGGAAAGGCAGTCCATACAGCCTACCTCGATCTGGCTAAGGCCTTGATACAATACCCACTCGGGTATCATTGAAAAACTCATCAGCTTAAATGTTAACCCATACATCACAAGATGGGTTGCAAACTGGCTGAGTGACAGAACCCACAGGGTCAGAGTTGCTGGCGCCATGTCAGACTCAAAGCCTGTCACAAGTGGTGTCCCACAGGGCTCAGTCCTGGGCCCACTCTTGTTTGGCATCTACTTTTCCAAGTACAAGCAAACACAGGAGGGTTATGGCTGACAAAGTTTGCAGATGACTGCAAACTGGGCCATAGTAGAAAACACATCTGACACAGATATCCTTCAGAAGGGTCTCACAGAAGCGGATAACTGGTGCCAGAGCCACGCCTAAAGTTAAATGCCAAAAATGCATAGTCATACCCCGGGAAAAACAAGGTTACCTAGCTACCAAATAGGTGGCAATCCACTGAGCACAGAAGAAGTTATCAGGGACCTGGGGACCCAGGTTGATAGTAGTCTGTCATTCGACACCCATGTAGCTAAAGTAGTTAGGAAGTCCTTCTACATTGCCCACCTTATCATGAAGGGATTCTCATCTAGATCAAGGGAGGTCATAGTCTCCCTTTACTCATCACTCATCAGACCAATGATTGAGTACAATGCCCCATTCGGAATGTATCTGACCCGACACTTGCAGCAGCTGGAGGCCACAAAAGTTCCTCACCAAAGGATAAAGGGTCTCAAAATCTGTCCTATGCTGCCCGACTGAAAGAACTCCAGCTCTATTCAGTCGCTTACCGCTTGCTCAGAGGTGACCTTTGCCTAACATACAAGGCCATGTCAAACCCAGATTTGATGAATATGCTTCACCTCAAAAATCTAGATCCATCAGAGCCACAAGGCGGAGACTTAAACCTCAACACGGCTATTAATAGGACGTGCTGGAGGGATAGATTCATCACCCAAAGACTCCCTATGCTGTGGAACAAAATCCCGGTACATGTGAGGCAGAGCACCTCGCTGGCCTTGTTCAAGAGAAATCTTGACCAATGGATGGCAGATCGCAGATATACCCCAGGAATTACCTCAGTGTCACTGCTCGACAGAGGCACAGCAAAATAATGGGTATAGTTCCCCATACTAAAGGGGTGGCGTAAGCCACAAAACAATGGGCTAGGCTTATAAATGCCCTCGGGCAGATAGCCTAGTATGAACCTATGAACCTATGAACCATGTGACAAATGGACAAACACAACACAATCAGAATAGATTATGGTGACAACAGTACAACATTGTTAATTACAGCTATGATGCATCATGGCTGCATAGCTACACCTTCCAAGATATTAGCATTTCACTTTACTGCTAACAACATGCTACACAGCATTCCATTGCTATACTGTTGTACAGTCACCCTGTGCATCAGCACCATGTTAGCCTGTCCCTGCATCGATGTTACGGATGTCAGGAAGTGGCACAGGTATCATCATATGCACAGGGTGTGTTGTTGGTTTGCCAGAGGCCTAGGCTGATCCATACAATTGACAACATGTGTGTGTGTGTGTGTGTGTGTGTGTGTGTGTGTGTGTGTGTGTGTGTGTGTGTGTGTGTGTGTGTGTGTGTGTGTGAGAGGGCTGAGTACTGTTATGGGCCAATGGTGATGTCGTGTGTGCAGGTATGTAGTTGCCCTAGGTTTGTTGTTTACATGTGTGTGTCTGCATGCACACAGTTCTACCATGTGGCTGCCCTATACAGAGATTTGTGAGACAGCTGCAGGCTGTACCTGGCAGGGTTTGCAGTTCACCGGCTCCGGCCACAGACATGGGACCTGTGCCTGGCAGGGGTGCTACAGGCAGTATCAGGTACAAAGCCAGATTGAGTACTCTCCCTCGATGTTGACAAATGTCCACTGGATCCAGGTCCCTCCTGGGACTGGCAAGGGCCACGTGCATGTGGTCTGCTACAACGGTCTGTGGACAGCACCCCCCACAGTGCTGAGGTTGGTACTGCAACTACGGGAGCAGCTGTGACTGGTGGGATGTCTACGGTGACCTCCAGCTGCTGGTGTTGCTGGCATACGTCCATGTGGCCATCGCAACCATCCCACCCTGTCCTGATGCATGGACATAACATTGTGGATGCCCACCATCTATCCATGACCTCAGTGTAATTACGAATGGCACCTGCTAGGTCACGGATGCTGTCAGTTACAGAGGTGTGATGAGCCCTCTGTACCCTTAGACCCTGTCTGGTGTACCATTCCATTTGTGCCTGTGCCTCCATGACAGCCTGGAACATGCATGTGGTTTATATAGATTTGGCACATCTGCCAGGAGCATGATGACCATCAGTGCTTCGACGAGCACCCCTGAACATCTGCCTATGTGATACCTCACCAGACATCTGGCTATGGTTGCTGTGTCCTGACACATGTGCCATAGATACCACACTGTCCTGGTCAATGCCAACCATAGACTGTCCCTCAGCTAAGGCCAACGGTGACGAGGTATGTAGATGTAGTATGACTGTGTGCGTGGATGGGGTGGATACTTGTGGGATGTCAATTGGTGGCCCAGCAGGAGCCCCTGATGACCCTGCCTGTGCCTCAACACACCTCTCCTCATGGTCACTGTCTGTATCAGTGACATCAGATTCCCTGTGGGAGAGACCCAGCCCCACCTCGCCACCTATGAGGGGAAAACAGGGAATAGATTGTAAGACCTGTACATCACCGCTAAGCAGGACATACACACACACACACACACACACACACACACACACACACACACACACACATGTGTGTGCAGACATGGCCACACACAGACATACACACATGCAGTCGACATATATGGCAATCCATACACTCCACCAGACAGCACCTACAAACAGCTCCAGCACCCCCATAACATACACAATAGCAGGTGATGGTGCAGTACAGTATCACACACAACCCTGTAATTACACATATGTCAGCATGCAGGACATGTGGTGCTCAACAGCATGCAGTACAACTGTAGTCAATCCCCATTACCAACATTATACATGGCTGTGATGCATGGCTTCTGCTAGTAGGTGATGGCCCTCCCCCTGGAACACACTGCACCCATGTCCACAGTATTGCTGTGCATCTGTTCAGCACCCTGGCATGTACTGTGCACCATACCTCACAGGTGTACACACCATTGCAGGATGTGTATCTGTGTGTCAGTTATGTTTCTGCTGCTGCTCACAGCCTTTGTGTGTTTCTGGATTATATGTGGACACGTGTTTAGTGAATGCCTGATGTGTATTCACAGATGTCATCATCAGTGGTTCATGTATGAGTGATAAATACCATTAGACTGACCATAGACACAATGTACTGTATCTATGGTGAGTATAGAGACCATTATTGACCATTATTGAGCCCTGGCTGATGTTGCCTGTGGTACACATATGTTCATAGGTGAGTACTGGTCAATTGGTCCTGGGGCCTACATAAGCCTAACCACATGGGTTCCCAGCCATGCACCACCTAATAATGTTATTCCCCTGTGCCCCTGTCAGGCTGTGGCACAGATGTACTACCCAGGGTGAAGTCCCCATTTCCCATCCAGTTGTCAAGAGTTTTGTAAAGAGGGCCAATGAGTAGCATTGCCTGACATGAATGGGTAGTCCATTCTAGAGTGTGGGAATTCCCCAGGACAGGGCCCTATCCCTCCAGTATGTTCTGTGTAATGAGCTGATGAGGTTTAGGACCCTGGAGTGTGTGTTTGCAGAGGGAGTGGGATTTCTTTATGTGTAGCATGTTCAACTGCTCTGTGTTTGACATAGCTGTGCATGTTAGGCAGATGTCAGCTGTACCTGGGCAATGTGCACTAGAGTGTAGCCACAGTTGTCTGAGATGGTCTGTGTAATGCATGTGTTTGAGGCTGGTAATCCCATTAGTGAGGTGTGTGCTCTGTCAGTGAACATGTACAGCATGCATTATGGGTAGGTGTGTTAGATGTGTACTTGGCCTACATCTTCGCTATGACATGCACAGTGAATTGCCAAGCATAACCTTAAACCATACTCACCAGCATCCGGCCCCTGCCCTGCTGGTATCCCAAAGGTACCTACATTGAGATGAGATAGAGTTGATGTCAGTGGCCACAACTGTGGCATTGCTACAGGGTGGCTGCAATATTACAGTAAAACAACAGCTGAAGTCCACAGTACTACAGATCATGCATAACTGCTTATCAGTACTACACAGCAACAGACTCCACAACTCACAAATGCATGATCTACCTGTGCAGATGCATACACAACAGTGGTCTACTGATATGCCCTGGAACCTTACCCGCATGCTCCATGTCTGTTGTGTGGGTAGCACCCAAATCCATGACTGTATATGTCTGTAGCTCTTGTGGGCGGGCAGGTGCTACCAGGCTCATGAGCAGCTCCTCCTTTCTGGTGAGGGGGGATGGATGTTATGGCCCCTCCCTGTTGCAAAGTGGTCACCCCGCATGCCAGTGGCATGGCGACGTACATGGCAGAGCAAGTCACTACAATGATGGCGGACCTGCTCACACGTACAGCTGTGCATCCCCACCTCATTCACCCTGTGGACCACATCATTCCACATGGCTGACCACTCATGCTGGTCCTGGCTTGTCCTTGAGAACAGCAGCTGGTAGTTCTGGATGATGCTGGTGAGTATTATTTCATCCTCAGCGGCACAGTAGGTGGGATTCCTCGGGTGCGCCATACTCCCTGAAAGACATAAAGATGGAAATATGCCTGAGCAACTCATATGGCATGTTTACCATAATGCAATACACATATCAGTCTCCCACCACCATATCAGCTCCAAATTAATGCTCACACAACACAAGTGGTATGTCTCCGGTATATCTACCATTGGGACATATATTGTATTGTACAACACTTTCTGCTATGTGTTTATAGACATACTCCCTGTGGGGACACTACAGTTTCTGGGCTGTTACAGAGTATTTCACCTTCATGCTATTGTCACTGCCACTATGTTTCCACATATGCATGTGGTATGCTTGCTATGTGATTGTTACACATCTGCCATTCTGTGTTATTGGGGATATCTATGCATGCTGTTGGACATGTTCTGGGATTGTGTGGACTATTACAACCCACATATATTCCATGACAGTTATACAACAGTATGTGTAGGGGTTATTTGCCAGCAGAAACACCACTCCCACCTAATGTGCACATGTTACCAGTCCACATCACATCCACCATGGAACCCCATTATCTACTGTTCAGGCACTACCTTCATGTGGAACCACCTCAGAGGATGGTGTCCCCCCCTTGGAGCACACATAGACATATGTCTGTCACCCAGTTAGGTCCAGGGTCTTGTGCATAGGGAGCTCCACAGAGACATGGGGTATGTGCTACATCACCTGGAGGCATGCAGTGCACATACACAAGGTTCAACATGCATGTTCCACCTGTTCAGCCCACAGCCCAGGCACCTTTATGACCATATAGATGCTGTCATGACTGACCATGTTACCTTTGTTTCCATATGGGGGCTCAATGGCCTCCACATTCCAAATGGAACTACCCATCCACAGTGTTTAACCATCACATGTCATATAACAGCCTTGTATGCTGTACTGTTTGTCACCCAACCAAACCTACATACCAGTATGTGCCTAATACCATTCACCAACATAAATATCCCACCTTCTCAAACAATTGCAATGTGTTCCCAAAATGGGTTACACACCACACTCCACACTCCATTTTGCAGCCATGTACTGGTGTGTAGATATGTTGTGTATTGATATGTGATGTTCTTTCACACATGTCATGGCAGGGGACATGTATTGACATATGTGTGTATATATATATATATATATATATATATATATATATATATATATATATATATATATATATATATATATATATATGTATACCTACACACACACACACACACACACACAAATCTATATATATATATATATATATACATATATATATATATATATATCAGTATGTATACATATATATATATATATATATATATATATATATATATATATATATATATATATACACACACATGTGCATATATGTGTAGATATCATTATGTGTTGTTTATATACCTATATATATGTATAACTGTTCGAGGTTCCGTAGACATACACAGCTGTGAATATGTATCACACATATATGTATCTGGATGTGAGGTGCATACAAACATCTGGTCCACACTCTTGCAACTCTCTTTACTTTACAGCTGAACTGTTTTGCCTTGCTGCAACACAGACAGATGTCACATGTGAACACAGACTAACATTACAGGGGTACATATGGTGGCAGATTTTAGATAAGCATATTATACTGCTATGGCAGTTCGGCATGCTATGCTACACTTTAACATGACTGTCCTGCAGTTGGTGTGGTCTCACACACATGTGTCTATCATGGCAGTATTAATATTCCCACCAGCTGTTGGCTACAGTAATGTACAGAACACAGATATCATGGGTCACATCTTTGCCATTCACTGCTGATCTGCACAGTTGACAGGTATGTCCCACTGCCCACTGGGACTGACACTATTGTCCAGAGCAGTTGCTGAGCAGAACATCATTACAGGAAGAATTACTGATGGCACATATAAATCATTTTACATTATACATCCTTTTATTCTATGACATATACTACATGCAAGTAAATACATATCTGTTTCACATACCTGCTATGTTTTTTTCAGCTGTAACACAACCCTGAGCTTTGTTACTTTTATTAATGTTATTTTTTTTTCTCTCTCTCTCTCAGTCTCTCCAGTAGAGTGATTGAGCTGATTTGAATAAATTGCAGCATGCTTTTGTTAGTATTGCACATGATCAGGTGATGGCCTCTGCACCAGTCAGTGTCCACCAGTTGCTAATTCCATGCAGCTTGCTCTGTAGTACTTCAGATAACCACTATCATGGCAACCCTGTACTTTAAATTGCTGACTTCTGTGGGCGTTGTCCCTTTACCTTTCCAGTATGGATGACATCCTTCCTGTGTGTGGACATCAGTGTTACAGACAGCAGGTAGCAATACCTCTTACAGCAGAACCTGCAGGCACAGGCCAAATATACATTTGGGTAAGGTTCCAGACCTACAGACAGTGTGAGTAGTGTTGTTGTGTGCATTGTATCTTGCTGGTCTTACAGGGTTTCTGTGTACATGGTACTTTTGCATGGAATGTTGTCTGTCTGCATAGCTTTCAACTGTGAGCCTATCCATATGATACCAGTGGGATTGGCTGTTAGGTTTTGTCTGTGCACCACACAGGTATTGTCCCAGATATATCAGTGGCATTCTGTCTGTTGAGTGCTATCAGTACATGCCTACATCCATTTGTATTTCAATGTCGTATTCCTGCATAAGGGTATGCTGCAACGAATCCTGTAACACCAGCATTTTCCAGGGTGTGTAACAGCAATAATGCAAATATGGCCCTATGTTCCTGCTTCTGTCCTCCACATATATGCCAGTCTTTGTCCTGCTGTGAAACAGGAAGGGTTGTTAGGTAATGGCCTATCATTATTTACTACTAGCATTACTGCTATCATCCCAGTCATGTCATGGACTCCCACACCAACTGTTGGGCTAAGTCCATATATATATATATATATATATATATATATATATATATATATATATATGGGGGCAACAGCTGGAGAACACATATGTGCCCTTCTACATTCCATAGGTAAGTGTGTGTGGTACACAGTGCTCCTTGCCATTGTACAGCCTTTTATGGGGGGGGATTCAATGCCATTAACCTAGGCTATGAGACCTTTTCTGGGATATAACTGTTAAGACGAGGGTCATTCAGTGTGATAGTGAGATGTTAGGTTAAGCAATGTTATGTACAAGATACTGTGACATTAACTCAAGTGCTACTTTTCCCCCAGGGCTTGACTACAGGGTGTAATTGGAGGCTGCCGAACTACATCTGTAATTGTTGATTGTTACGTATCTTGAAGGCAAATCCTGTTTCTACTGTTGTACTAACTGAAGCCTTGGTCTGGACAGCATAGTGTGGTGTATATCCACATTGCTTTCATCTACTGTTTTGTGTGGGCCTTGCATTCATTACTGATTACATATTTCAAACCTTATGCGGTATAAGTACTGGCATTCATTATTGTATAGTACACAAATAAAGGTTATCTGTGTATGCATACCTGTGTGTCATGTCATGTTATTTGAATTGTGGGTGGGTATATGTTTAATGTCAGTATTCTCATTTGTGGGAATGATTGCCACACTACACATTTCACAGGTGGCAGTTAAAGGGCTTATGGCTGAGGGATATACTTTGCACCCGGTACTTCCACACTACTTCTAAATATGTATGGCTACTAATACCTTTTGTCTGTGTATATGTGTATGTACCTATATGTATCTCATATAGTATATCTATATATATATATATCTATATATATATATATATATATATAAATATATCTATATATATATATATATATATATATATATATATATATATATATATATATATATATATATATATATATATATATATATATATATATATATATATATATATATATATATATATATATATATATATATATATATATATATATATATATATATATATATATATATATATATATATATATATATATATATATATATATATATATATATATATATATATATAAGGATAGCTATGAAGAGAATGAAGAATGGAAAGGCTGTTGGCCCAGATGACATACCTGTGGAAGCATGGCGGTGTTTAGGTGAAATGGCAGTGGAGTTTTTAACCAGATTGTTTAATGAAATCTTGGAAAGTGAGAGGATGCCTGAGGAATGGAGAAAAAGTGTTTTGGTACCGATTTTTAAGAATAAGGGTGATGTGCAGAGCTGTAGTAACTACAGAGGGATTAAACTGATTAGTCACAGCATGAAGTTAAGGGAAAGAGTAGTGGAAGCAAGGTTAAGAAGGGACGTGATGATTAGTGATCAGCAGTATGGTTTCATGCCGGGAAAGAGCACTACAGATGCGATCTTTGCTCTGAGAGTGTTGGAGAAGTACAGAGAATGTGAGAAGGAGTTGCATTGTGTTTTTGTAGACTTAGAGAAAGCATATGATAGGGTGCCTAGAGATGAGTTGAGGTATTGTATGAGGAAGTCAGGAGTGTCAGAAAAGTATGTAGGAGTGGTACAGGATATGTACGAGGGTAGTGTGACAGCGGTGAGGTCTGCAGTGGGAGTGACGGATGCATTTAAGGTGGAGGTGGCGTTACATCAAGGATCAGCTCTGAGCCCTTTCTTATTTGCAATGGTGATGGACAGGTTGACAGACAAGATCAGACAGGAGACCCCTTGGACTATGATGTTTGCAGATGACATTGTGATCTGTAGTGAGAGTAGGGAACAGGTGGAGGAGACCCTGGAGAGATGGAGATATGCTGTAGAGAGAAGAGGAATGAAGGTCAGCAGGACTAAGACAGAATATATGTGTGTGAATGAGAGGGGGGATAGAGGAATGGTGAGGATGCAAGGAGTAGAGGTGGAGAAGGTGGATGAGTTTAAATACTTGAGGTCAATAGTTCAGAGTAACGGTGAGTGTGGAAGAGAGGTGAAGAAGAGAGTACAGGCAGGATGGAGTGGGGGGAGAAGAGTGTCAGGAGTGATTTGTGATAGACGGGTATCTGTAAAAGTGAAAGGGAAGGTCTACAAGAGGGTAGTGAGACCAGCTATGTTATATGGGTTGGAGACAGTGGCATTGACAAAAAGGCAGGAGTTTGAGCTTGATGTGGCAGAATTAAAGATGTTAAGATTTGCACTGGGTGTGACGAGGGTGGACAGGATTAGGAATAAGTATATTAGAGGGTCAGCACAGGTTGGAAGGTTTGGAGACAAAGCCAGAGAGGCACGATTACGTTGGTTTGGACATGTGCTGAGGAGGGATGCTGAATATATTGGGAAAAAGATGCTAAGGAGGAAGCTACCAGGTAATAGGAAAAGAGGAAGGCCTAAGATAAGGTTTATGGATGTGGTGAGAGAGGACATGCAGGTGGTTGGTGTGACAGAGCAAGATGCAGAGGACAGGAAGAAATGGAAACAGGTGATCTGCTGTGGCGACCCCTAACGGGAGCAGCCGAAAGAAGATGATGATGATATATACATGCATATGAACATATGTATGTATCTATATACAGTTGATGTTATATGATTATTTATGAGTCATGCATAAATATATATATCTACATATAGCTGTCTATCTGTCTACATTTACAGATATATATCTGTCTATATGTCCATGCATGTTCAGCTTATATTTCAGCCTGTACCTCATTCTCTTGGCAATTGGCATGAATGATCACAGCATTGAAGTCAGTAACTAGTGCCGACACTTTTGTGTTTCAGAATTCATCTCCTTCTACATATGTGTTTTAATACATATAACTGTGTAACTAGCAACATTTTAAGTGTATTAGAGCATTAGTTGACATATATCCCTATTTGTACCCACAGTGTGGCATACTTTGTCCAAACTTCTTGCATTAACAGGTTGTGTGGTATGATATTAATACATTTCCTGTACTGTTGACTGATTGTGCTGGATGATATGTTTGTGAAAACATCAGGTTATGTATATCTGCTATGATTTAGTGGTAAATCACTTTGTGTATGGAGTGCAGGGTCCTGGATTTGAGCCTTGGAGAGGCAGTTTATTTTGTTGCTGGGCAGAACAAGAGACGTTGGATACAGAGTGATTAAGACACTTTAAAGCAGTTGTAAGCAGGTTTGCATGGGTTTGCGTGACGGAAAGCACTACTAACCTCCGGTTATAGTTTCTTACACTCAGTTAGCTTCTACTTTGCTTAATCTGTGTAGGCAATGCTTACCCCCATGCAAATGCACTTAAACATGCTTACTAGTGCTTATATATGCTTACTACTGCTTATTTGTGCTTAAACCTGCGTACTTGTGCCTAATTCATTATGACACTGACACTTCACATGTGCATTTAATGCAGTACTCGAGTTCACATTTAAATGTTATTATGTAGGTTATACAGCAAAAAGATGTAAAAATATGTTCATATACAGATTTCACATGGAAAATGATATGTGCTGCAGTGGGACTCGAACCAGGAATGCCTGTTCGTTAAGTGGCTGCGCTAACCACTACACTATTGCTGTGTTGCTTTATTTGCATATATATTCCTTGTTATCCTTTTTCAACCTTTTCAGCTGCTTTAACCGTAGCTAAGCGAGGGGCAAACCTGTGCACCTACGGTTAGCTGTACTCAGGGTTTAAAAAAAAATAAATAAAAGGGTTTCTTCATTTTATTTATATGTATTGTTGCTGTTGAACACATGGGGGCAGTTGGTGGGGATATGCGGACAAATATGAGCTGTCTCACTCATTTATTTACAATATCTGCTGTTCTACTTTGCAGGGGTGTGTTAATTTTGAGAGCTCTGCTCTCAGACATGGCTCCTGCACTTGTCCACGCTCCATGTAGGATTAGAAGGTCAGGCAGTGCGCCTTCATTAATATGCATGGTGCGCTGCCGTCTTCCTCCTAAACTGACACTTCCGTACAGGACTAGATTAGTCCTGCATGGAAGATTAGTAAATCTGGGGGTAAATGTATGTGGTTGACAAACTAATACTAGAAAAATAGCTAAAATTTCAGTATGACTCTGAAAGTAGCAATTTGAGAAAATTCCTATAAAAAAAAAAACAAACAAAAAAAAATTCAAATTATCCAGAGTTTAGCCCTCCCACACAATCGCAATATGGGGCCTTGCCCCCACATTCTTTTTCTTATATACACCAACTTTGTCATCACATATCTGCAACCACAGTGAAAAAGCCCTTATAAATATATAGTAGAACTCGGCATGTCATTATGCTACAGTGCTACAGAGGATGACTATATCAGTATTTGACAGACTGAAGCATAATCACCATGGATTAAATGAGTCAGCCTAATGCACTACAGGCAGTTACATGTACACGTGTGCGCACACACACACACACACACACACACACACACACACACACACACACACACGGAGGCACACATACACACATACACAAACACACATATAAATATTTATGTTCCTGTCAGGATATCTGTCAGAGGGGGTAAGTGGAAGAAATGGATAAAATGACATGTATGCATTAATGCTGTTGTCAGCCTGCTTTAATACAGATGTCAGATTATGTCAGTATCACCATGTCTGTAGTACAGAGAGATGGAGCCCTGATTGTGACACAGACAACTTGGTTTCAGTTAGAAAGTGTGGCACCTGAGAAGCTGGCAGGGGGTGGAAGTTAAAGTAGTATTTTACTGGCTAATGTATCCTGAGGGAAGGGTTTTTTAGCCCTCAGTAGTTAGATAGAGGATAATTATCCCCAACAGTCATTCTTGATCTTAATGGTTTGATGTCATTGCATGTCTAATGTGTGGGTGTGAAGCATGGAAACAGCATAATAAAACAATCCCCATAACAGCAAATATGACAGTGCATTGGGATGCTGGCTTCTCCTCTCCAACTATGGGAAAAATATCAGATCTGAGGATGAGGAGAAGCACCAATAGCAGCTGATGCTCAGCTGTGGAAGAGCTGAAATATTAAAAAACAGCTTACATCACTATTTAATAACTGATGGAATGACAGATGGTAAAAGAATCTCAAGTATGTTAGCAGGTATAGAAATGGGCCCTTAGTAAACAAGCTCACCTAGCTGGGGAAAGTGAATGGAATTACAAGGCAGAATACAGGGCTATACCATCTTCACAGAATATATGCTACACTGGTTCTATTTGGTTACTAAGGAGGCACATCTACCGTAGGGCATTCTTTATGCTCCGGAATTTCACCAGATGTAAACAAGTATGCTGTGCATGTCTATTCTGATGCAAAAGAGGAAATGTGAGGGTGAATGGTAATCCCACACTGTACCAAGAAGTGAAATTCTAGTGTGGTCACATGCTCTGTAATAGTGTGCATTAGTCATATTACAGTCAGCAGGAAACACTGAGTCATCACTCATCCATGTGGGATTAAAAAGATGTACAACTCACTGGTATAAGGATATAATTTTGTTATATAAACAACAGGAAACTAAGCTGGATTCATGTTTCTTAAAGCACATTACTTAATATGATGCATTCTAAGGCAGCACACATTACGCGCCAAGGAATTTTTTTGAAAAAAAGGTGACTTAATCCGTTAGTGTTTTTTCAGAAAAAGAATGTAAAAATGGTAGGAATAACATTTATTCCGTGAAGTGTTAATGTAATTTCCTTCTAGTATTTCAGTTAATAACGGTCCAATGCTTCCTGATTCCTGACTGGGAAAAGGATTATCACAGTATAAATCTGCCTTTTCAGAACTTGCACTGCTACTAGCATTAACTTATTAATATTTTAAATATGCAAAACTATTGGAATGGTAATGCAAGTTTCTGTGTTGTCAAACCCATGGCATAAGCCAGTAAAATTTTAGGACATATTCTTCTGATGCTGTGTTACTTGACTTGTGTATCATACATGATTTATTTTAGAACAAAACCCCAACCTACACACACACACACACACACACACACACACACACACACACACACACACACACACACACACACACACACACACACACACACACACACACACACACACACTAAATCTCACTTTGCTGATTTGCAAATCACTAAATCACTGACACTATTTTATTGAAAACACATCTTATTGACAACTCATTTCACAGAATCAAATTTCACTGAAAACTTCATTAGAGTAAATGTACTTTAAAAAGCTGTTTTTGCAGGGGACAAGATGTGGCGGCACTTTTTTGCCTTCAACCTGTTACTTAAATATACTAACTCAGTGGTAACAACGGTAGAGAAAAGAGAAAAACTCTGAATCAGTACTGGTGCACAAGCACAAACCACACCAACAGAGACTGTCTCTCTCTCTCTCTCTCTCTCTCTATATATATATATATATATATATGTATGTAGAAGCAGTGTAAGCATGTACATGTGTAAGTATATGTATGTGCATATATATATATATATATATATATATATATATATATATATATATATACACATATTTTTATATATATATATATATATATATATATATATATATATATATATATATATATATATATATGGGTTCCTATCCAATGGGCGAAGTGACAGAATGCCGAATTACACATTACCGAGACCGGTGTGCCGAACTTACACATTGCCGATTATTTAAACGGCCGAATAACACTATGCTGAAGCACACTACAGTGGGGAAAGGGAATTTATGCATTTCCCCACTGTAGTGCTGTCTCGGAGTTGGTATATTTAAGTAGGGGAGTGTGTGGGGGATGCAGGTGGCGAAGCCCCCCCTGCAAAACATTTCTTTTTAACTACTTACATATACCAACTCTGAGACCGCACTACAGTTAGTTACAGTTACACTACATTACTACTTGTTTTTAATTCAGCCATTAGTACCATTAGTTGGATCCGCTTAACATTTTATTAAACGATTTGAACAGCAGATAAGTGGAGAGCCATTATTTAAACTGAAGCGGGAAAGAGAGGGTACTGTCTGGACTGCTTTCTGCAGCTATTTTTTCGTTTGTGCTTCGGCATAATGTTATTCGGCCGTTTAAATAATCTGCAATGTGTACGTTTGGCACACCGGTCTCGGTAACGTGTAATTCGGCATTCCATCACTTCGGCCATTATATAGGAACCTATATATATATATATATATATATATATATATATATATATATATATATATATATATATATATATATATATATATATATATATATATGGTTCTAGGTTATAACACCGACAGCACACAACATCGACAACAACATCACCGACACCACATCATCGACAGCTCACAAACACGACACCACACACACTCAACACATCATCACAACAACCAATAAACAAAACAAATTCCCTGACCAAAAACCACACACACAACACAAGCACACCTAAATCCTAACAAACAAACACTAAACCTTACATACACAACTATCCACTACCCTAACGAAACCTAACCCTAAGGTCCACTATCACACTAACCTAACCCGCTCCCTGACCCTAACTCACTTAACCTGCCCCTAACCCAAACAAAGTCACTACTGCACCCTTACCTAACTCGCCTAACCCTAACTCACTTAACCGCCCTAACCCAAAACATTCACTACTGCACCCCTTACCTAACTGGCCCCTAACCCTAACTCACTTAACCCCCTAACCCAAAACAGTCACTACTGCACCCTTACCTAACTCGCGCCCTAACCCTAACTCACTTAACCCACCCCTACCCCTACAGACCGCCAACATCGCACACTTACCTTACTCGCACCCTAACGTCCGTCACTACTGCATACTTACACATCCTTTACCCATCTCGGTGTTCTCCGCGTCGGTGTTTCATCCGTCGATCTTCTCGCGTCGGTGATTTCGCTGTCGGTCTTCCCATCTGTCGACGTTGTAACCTAGACCCATATATATATGTGTGTGTGTGTGTGTGTGTGTGTGTGTGTGTGTGTGTGTGTGTGTGTGTGCGTGTGTGTGTGTGTGTGTGTATACATATATTAGGCAAAGAATATGTTAGATTATTTTGTAGACCTGGTAATCTCAGATTACTTTATTTTCTTTTTGTTAATTTACCACGAGGTATGTTTCTCTGATATATATGTTTTTGTCATTTGTTACTTTATTGATATTCATTTAAGAAGTGGAAAAAATTATGGCTACATCCCTGCTTGAAAATAGAAGCAGTGATTAATATTATGAAGTAATGAACATTAGTTTATAAACCAAAGGCATGTCATGTAACTACTACCCATTTCCTGTAGCAGTAACTCTTGTTAAGTTATTGCTGGCTAATAGCAACTCAAAGTCAGCTAGCAGTGTTAATTGGCTTTGATGTTTGTGATTAAATGTTAAAAATGACAATTAACAGCAAACAGATTTAACCAGAACTAGTACTGCAAAATGATATTCTAGTCTATGGACTGATTCTATGTTATTTAATCAAAATTCTGGATTTACGCTTCTATCATCTAAATCTCATCCATAGTACAGTCAACCTTGTATTAACTATCAGGATGAGAAAGTCTATCCCCAGGACTCATGAAGCTCGGCGCAAGGATGGCATTAGGCTTGCACCGACTGTGCGGCGTAGACATGGCGCAGTAGAACATATGCATATTAATGAAGGCGCGCTGCCGCCACATCCACGTACATAGGAAACGTGCGCGAGTGCATGGGGCATGTCGAAGCCCTGCACGTAGGCATGGACATGTCGGCTGTTTAGGTGCAACCTAAAATGCTGAATATTACAGCCTGCCTCCAATAGTAATCACACCTGTCAGTGTCCGTGGATACTGAAACGTATGCAAAGCATGCAAGACAGTTTTGTGATCACAAAAATAAGAAGCAAACACAAATGCACATAGCTGAATATTGAGTACCCATCCATCGCACAAATGACATTTAAAACCCCGTGCCCATATTCTATTGTAGTGTTGATAGTTATACCAAGTGGAAGCAAAACGCATCGTGTTAGCACGCCGCTAATAGCTAAGTCTAGCCCAATGGTCAGGATTACCACCTGTCCCACATTGTGAGGGACAGTCCCCCTCTGGGCAGTTGTGTCCATGCCAAAACCATTATAAATGTAATATATCCTGCAATCGTAGAACATAATTATGTCCCACATCTTATGTAATAGTCACATACAATAGTTATTTCCGTATGTAACATACCTACATGTTACAAGAAACAGAATAAGCAAGTAAACAAAACAGAAGAAGCAGCTAAACTGCTTCAACAATAAGCTTACATTTAGGCATAAAACAAAAGTACTATCCATTGTACTGACTGTGGGTATGTGTTGGCCTGTAAAATCTGATGTGTGTCCTGAATATATCCCATCCTGGCCATATGAAAAGGTGGCAACCCTACCTATGGTCAGAACATTTGCCCAAAATCTGCCCATTCGTGGTTCAAGGCGTCCTTGTCAGGATGGGCCAAAGATGAATGGGTATTACCCGGGTCTACCTACCATGTCATGAAAGATGAGTATTTTTTGTGTACCTATGTGTGTGATATACAGTATGTGGAAGGTGAAAAATGCTAAGGTAGTCCTCACAACCATACAGGTACTAGAGATATGTAGTGTATGCAATGTGTTCCCATGACCGTGCCATGGGCCATCAACCAGAGAATGTTGTAGGATGTAGTGTGTGCAATATGGGTGTGGAGGGGCGGGTAATGTAATAATTCGCCAAGGGGAGACTGTGTTGGATGCACAATAGGTGAACTGGAGGTGTATGAAGGAGCAGTGGGTGAATCAGAAAGAAACACAAAGAACAAATATACACATCCGCAATACAACCTGGCAGGCCATACTGTAGAACACAATCCCACAAACATATGAATATTAAAATGTGCGATACACATGTACAGAAACATCACCGGCACATACCCACATAATGGTCTGGACTGAACTGAGCCATCCAAACACAACACACCTGGATGCATAATTGAATACCCATCATCCCCTCTACATCACACAACCCCCCCCCCCCATTCCTGAACATCCACCAAATCCAGCCATACTTGGGCTGCTAGCTTGGCGCAGCCATATCTGCACATAGTGACCACTACTCATATCTAGTAGGCAGTCTCACCCTAGGCAGTGTCAGGATTGCAAACTATGTATCTCTTGCATGTATAACCCTATCACATTTTCATAAATTCAAAAATATCGACGTTTATTGGCTTGTTCAATTTTTGGATATCCCTCATGGGATAAGTATCCTGAGTAAACATCAGACTTGGTGTCACGACACGATGTCCAGTCCTGTAGACATCTGGACACAAGTTGTATGTGCAGTAGTGGTTCACAAGACTGCTCAGCCTCCAGCTGGTCATGCAGAACCTACTACCCGGGATTAAACACCTGACCGTGATGCAGGGCTCCCCCACATGAATTATCAAGA